>NW_026558876.1:0-108809 GCF_026930045.1 Uloborus diversus | reverse complement strand
AGCACTTTGTTCCAGTTCTTTAATGGCAGGAGTTATTTGGCTTTTAACATGAATTTTTCAAGGCTTTACTTGATTCCAGGCACTACTACTCTTTATTGAAATCATCAATAACTAGTATGTTGTGGCCATCACGAAACTTTCTTCTATATTTTTCTTTTTTTTTCTGATCAATCCCCATGCTTGACGAGGAAGCAATATTCCCAATGAAAACAAAATTACACATGCAAAAACTTGACGACCATCCCAATGTCTGAGTTATTGCAAAAGCAAAGCAAAGAGCGATATTTGAAAGTTATTTTAAAAGCCTTGCTTGAATTAATTACGAATATTTTATCTGTTAACAAACATAAGATGGCAACAGTTAAAAATTTTAAATCATTGAGATAATATTTCCGATCATTTCCATACAATTAAAATCACGGGAAATACGCAGACGACAATCTATTACGATTTATCTTTCTTATTGTTGCATTAATAAAGCTATTTTTATTCAAAAAAAAAATCAATACCTCTTGGGGCGATTGGCGTCAAAATTGAACCAAAGCCTGTTTACATATGGATTCACATATATTCCAAATTTCAACCAGAACGTAGCATTACTTCTTGACATAGAGCACTCACAATGGAAAAAAAGAACGGGCGATTGCGCTACCCCCCTTTTTAGCTGTTGACAGCAAAATAAAATCAGCTCTTATACCCGCTAAGGACTACTTGCCGATAAATTTTTCTTTCATTCCGTTCATTATTTCTTGAGATACAGCTTTCACAATTGACGACGAAAAGCGTTCTATAGCTCAACCCCCGTTTGAGTTATTGACACCAAAATTGAATCAGCACCTGTTCCTGTTACTGGCAACATATGGACCAAATTTTGTTTGATTCCGCCAGTTACTTCCTGAGGAATAGCAATCACGCGTAACTCAAAAAACGTCCCATTGCTCCACCCCCCTTGGAGGAATTCGCGCCAAAAACCAATGGGCACAAGTTCAAATAGGGGCACATATGTGTACCAAATTTCGTTCGATTTCATGCGGTAGTTTTTTGCTGTAGAGCGGCCAAAAAAAACTGGTCACACACAGACGTGACACACACACAGACAGACAGACATTTTCCAAAAATAGTCGAAATGGACTCAGCACACCTCAAAACGTTCGAATCCTTCAAAATTCGAAAATTTGCACGAATCCAATACTTTCTTCTATATATTAGATATAGAAGAAAGTAAAAATGAACAAATGACTCCACTGTTTAACGGTTTTTTTTTGAGCAGTCATGATTGCTTATTGTTCTCATTTGACCGTTCTTGATGTGGTGGTTCCTTTTTCAGCTTGGACCAGGGAGGTGCCTCTGCAGCACCGGCCTCTGCAGGCGCGACTGTTCCCCGGTAGCTGCTTCTCCTGGTCGGTGGCGTCCATGTCCTAGACACACTCATGCCCATACACACACACACATGCCTTTACACACATACACACACGCCTACGTGCATACAGACAGGTTTACGCACACACACAAGTCTACACATGCACGGACGTGCACCTGCACACACACGTAACCAAACAGGAGGTGGGACAGGCTTGGGGGGACAGGAGCCGTTTCTAGAAACAATAACTGCAATGAGTAGAGTCCTGTGCGAAACACATAATTTGAATTCAAAATTCAGACATGTGATTTTCCAGTATTTTTACTGAATTCAGTATTTTTTGAGAGAGCAAAATACTGCATGCAGAATAAAAGAAATCACATAGGCAGTTAATTTCATGCATCCAATTAACATAGTGTACTATATAGATACAAAAATACATGAAAAAGCTTTCAGTTATAGTAAAATATAGCAACATAGTAAAATATAGTCTTAGTTCACACAGACAAGCAATTTCAGTATTTTTCATCCTGTTTGGGTCACATGTCTGAAAATTTCAGAATTCAAATTAATTGTTTTTTTTTTTAAGTTATTTTTAATTTTTTTATTTTTTCACTCCATTGGAAAGAAAGACTTTGTTTACCCCAGATCTTGACACCTACAGTCGCAGATCCAAGCTTCTATTTCAAAAAAAAAAACTAACAAATTTTTAAGTTAAGGTCAAAAGTATCTTCCCAATTCAAGTTATTTTTTGCCGTGGTTATATTTATTAAAGCCTTCATTTGTTTTTTATTTCAATTATAACGCGGAAAATAATGCCTTTTAATTCATGGCAGTTCCAAGTGTGGCAGAGAGGCATTTTTGGTAAGAAACTAAACAGGTTAGAAACAAACGCCTACAATGAAATAGTTTTCATTCCACTGAATTTTTTTATGCATTTCATCCTTATATAAAAATCAAGCAGAAGAATTAGTTTTATGCCCCCCCCCCCCCCCCCATGTTTGCTATTTTTTTTGCTTTGTGCCAAAATTATGATTTTCTAAAAAAAGTTTTTGGAGCCTCTTAGTGCAAACCAAAATTTATGCGAATGAAATGTATGTATTAATTTAAAGCTTCCCAGGCCGCCAGCCTTGTCTAGTGGTCAGAGAAGTCTGACTGCGACAGGATGGTCTGGGTTCGAATCCCGGCTCGGGCATGGACGTTCTCTCTCTCTCTCTCCTGTCCTTGTCCTTTCTTTGTGAGAATGTGTTGTTGTGCTGTGAATGGTTGCCTACGCTATAAACGAGTTCTTATGGCATGTGTGTACTGTAGAAGTCGGACTTCACGCCAAATTACTGTAGAGTTGGAAAAGTGAAGTAGCGCACCCCAAATTGTCAGCCTAGCTGGCACTCGACAACAACAACAAAGCTTCCCAAACTCTTATACAGTCGACTCCCGCTACAACGCGAAAGGGCTATAACGCGAGTTTTTCACGAGGAAAGAATTTTAGAGCTAACGCGAATTCCTCGTTGACAACACTTTTTGGAAGGAGGTATCGGCTCCGTTGTTGGCTACTAAATATTAATTTTGTGAATGTTGTTACATCCCTTTATCGTCACTGACAGCAGCGAAAGTTCTCATACCAAACTACTCTACGTATCGCGTAGTTAGTGCATCAAATAACAACTCAGCATATTTTTTTTTTTCATTCTAATTATTAAAGTTGATGAAATAGAATGATGCCTTTGTGTGCTGTTTCATCCAAAGTTTGAAGATAGGAAGAAAAAGAAAGTTCCTGCCAGAAAAAAAAAGGGTTTAAGATTCTCGATATGCTTGAACAACTACAAAATGTCGACGGTAGCACGAAAATAAGTATGAGTGAATCTTTCATAAGTACAATTAAAAGTCAAAACTACAGAACTTAGACTTCAGAAATTAGTTTCAGTATTGAATTGCAGAGTAGTGTCTAAGCAAAGTAAATTGTATTATGAAAATGGAAGCTGCTCTTGTACTGCGGATTAAAGAGTTCAGGAAGAGAGGCTGTTGTCATAAAATGGAAACGTTATAAAAGACAAGGCGAAGCAACCATATTTAAAAATATATTGAAAAAGAAAGGAGCATAAATCATCACCATCTTTATTTTTCAACTCATGAATATTATTACTGTATCTACTGTACAGTGTTATAGTGCAGCATTTTATTATTACTACATACTATGCGTGCCGTGTTGTTTTATTTTATGTCTGTCCCTCCCATGCATTGATCATTCATTTTGTGCAACTTTAAGCATTTTATGTTGAATAAAACAGTTTTTTTTATTTTTAAGAACAGTAAAAGTTCAGTTCTTTATGTAAGAAACTAATGTATAGTTGAGGAATACTTTAAAACAGTTTAAGGGGTGTTTAACAGTGTCTAAAAGAATTTGGTGTGTTTCTAAAAAAATGTATACGTAACATTTCTCTACAACGCGAAATTTCAACTTACGCGAGGAGTCTTGGAACGCATCCCTCGCGTAAGTCGGGACATGACTGTAGTCAGCAGATCCTGTCATTAGAGTGTACAGTAGGGTGGGCCGAAATAAGCCGAAAAATTTTTTTTTTCGAAATCAATTTTTGGATAGCGCGCAAAAGTTGCGTAGTGAGCTAGTTAGCACTCACAAAAAATTTCTTGGATATTAAAAAATATCTAGCCGGCGCTATTTGACACTGAAAAACCGAAAAAAAAGAGAAAAATGAATTTTAAAATGAATTTTTTTTAAAAAACCTAAATTCCAAATATTTTGCTGAAATGCATCGAAAATGTTATATAATGAGCTAGTTCGAGCCCATAAAATGTTTCATTGATTTTAATAAGCATTTAACCGCTCCTTTCCGACATCAAAAATTGAAGAAAAATGAAAAAATATTGAATTTCTTTAAAAACCAATGTGAAAATTATTTTTCAAAATTAAATCATAGAATAATTAATTAAATATCAATATTAATCATAGTAATTGTATCACGCAATTGTATCATACATAGTCTTAAAGGAGCGTAGCTAAATATTCTACGAAATGTATAAAAATCTTTGAGGATTTCAACTAATTCACTGACAGATACTTCTAATGTTTGATGAAACTAGCTTCAAACTTTTATTTTCTAGAATTACATATAGAGATAATAAAATTTTGAAAAAGAAATCTTCAAATTTGATTCATAATACCTCATGCATAATGACTATTATTTTTTGGAATAATATTGTCCCTTGTTATCAAATGATGGAAGTTCTTTCCTAGCTTGAAGTTTGGCACGAATGTATCCATCTCGTGCAGTTTCACCGCGAACTTTTATTGCAGCTTCGGTTATTAGATTCATACAACGTTCCGCAGCTTGCGTGGGACAGGGAAATTTCTCGAAAGTGAACTCTGTAGGCAGTTCTTTGCACATTTCTTTCATTGTTGGTCTTTTAGATGCATTATAAGAGATGGCTCTGTAACAACACAGTTTGCCCAATCAACTAAATCAACATAATCAACGGCTTCAAACTTGAGTTTAGGACGCTTAAAAAATCGTACACCATCCGGGCTCCTCGTCTTCTTATTTCTAGAGTTCAGAATGCGCCTAATAGCTGATTCCCGAATGTACTATTTTCTTGAGTCAGACAACATTGTCAACAGTTGTTATTCAGGATGAGCGAAATATGCATTATTTGAGAGAACTTTGAAAAGTATCAAATCTTAGATGGTTGCTTACTTCCTTCTCCCTTTATTTGCATTCAAAGTGATTTGATAACCTCTGATAATGTCCTCATATGTTGGAAGAAATCATCAGGAGGAGACAAATCTTTTCCAGGTCCAAATAGAAGACTACTTGTGTTTGCTCGCGTTACTTTCTTTTTCGCACGTTTCTCCATAACAGTCGTGTTGTATACCAAAACAAAGATTATAATGCAATGACATTCGAAATTTCTGTTTAAAACGATCTGCAGTGAACAATCGAATGCACAGAATTTTGTTCTGACTGAAACGCAGAGAACAGCCGGCCGGGAATCTTTTCTTTCCCCAAAGATGGACATTGGACACAAGAGAGGACCCCTTTAATTGCTTAATTGCTAACATAGTTTTGGCGGGCAAGAGGCTGAGAAAAAGAAGAATATTTGCGTTCAATTCATTGGTCAGTTTAAAGGACTTTAGAGGATTCACCTTTTTTTAATACTCAAGTTCTCTATTTGTCAAACATATATAAAATAGTTATAAATTAATCTTAGGAAATATAGAAGCAGTTGAGCGCCGTTAATTATCCAGGAGAAACAATTGGAACCAAAGATTTAAAAATTAGTACCTTGTGTAACTATTTTTTATTTGAGTGTGTTCATTTTTTAAAATTGGCGTACAAATGTCGCATAAAATTGTTTGAATTTTCACTGTTTTTTTCTAAGTAACTTATCGCGTAACATTTCAGTATTTACTTATTTCAAAACTACTTTTTATTTTTTTTTTTCCATGTTTCAGTCTTAAAGGAGCGTAGCTAAATATTCTACGAAATGTATAAAAATCTTTGAGGATTTCAACTAATTCACTGACAGATACTTCTAATGTTTGCTGAAACTAGCTTCAAACTTTTATTTTTGAACCCCCCCCCCCCCCCCCCCCCCCCCCCCCCCCCCCCCCTTTTTTTTTTTTGAAAAAAAAGTGCATTTTTGCCCTTTTTTTCAGTTTTTCAAGGTCAAATGGCGCCGGCTAAATATTAAACAAACTTCGCGAAATTTTTTCTGGGTAATAACGGGCCCATATAGCAACTTTTCCGCACTATCCAAAAACAGATTTCCAAAAAAAAGTTTTTTCGGCCCACCCTAGTGTACAGATACTTACAGTTAGTTGATAATTGAACTACAATGTACTCTATATATTACAAAATCAAAAGGACAGTAAAAAATTTTTTCAAGATATTGAGTTTTCGAGATAACATGGTCATAATCATAAGACAGTAACCCCTATGGTTATATCGAACTTTTCGGGGGACAAAGAAAAAGCGCTATTTTACCTATAAGTCATTAAAAATAGTCATCCATCCAACATACAAGTAAATTAGGATTCGTTCTTTCTGACACATAATTTTCAAATAATTTTGATGTAATTCACGAATGTACTATCACATGTATTAAATTTTAAATAAGATTTAAATTTAAGTAAATTTTTAGCGTCAGAAAAGTACAAATATCAAATGGTAAATGAAAATCATCTTTTTTAGCTACTGCAAAATAAGACTAAGCATTCCAATTCCCTCTTATTCTCAATAGACTTTCTAATCCCTTCGATTTACAGTAGAAATGATGTGAAATGTTAAAGTAACCAGATTGTTTCCAGAAAACTCTTTCAGCATTCCAATTTCCAATTGACTTTCTAATCCTTTCGATTTACAGCAGAAAGGATGTGAAAAGTAAAAGTAACCAGATTGTTTCCAGAAAACTCTTTCAGCATTCCAATTCCCTCTTATTCCCAATAGACTTTCTAATCCCTTCGATTTACAGTAGAAAGAATGAAAAGTAAAAGTAACCAGATTATTTCCAGAAAACTCTTTCGCCCGCTTGTCCAGATCATTCTTCCTTTCTTTGATGCAAATCCCGATTTGTACAACCAAGCACAAATCTTTTCTGTACTAAAAGGCAGTCAGGGCCAGGGCATATGTTCTTTTCATTTTGGGCCAAGGCCTAAGTATCGATACAGAAGCAGATGTCCAGTGTAGTTTCCAAACAAAATCTAAGACTGAAATATACTGCCAGTATGTACATTTGGATGACTTGAATTGCTGCTGCTTTTCCAGCGAATTCAGAAGAATCTTCATCTTGTTCATTGACAAAATAAAGAAAGAGACCTTTTCATAGTATAATACCATATGTTTTTATAAATGGTTTCAAGCAAAGTTTTTTTGTTTAAGGTTTTAATATTTCTTTTCGGGAGACAGAAGAAAAGAGCGATATATCGAGGCGCGAGATAACGAGGGGTGTAAAGAGCAATTTTAGACGACCTCCAATCATTTTAGGGAGAGAGGGTTTCGAAATATTACACGCAATTATTACGAAATTGAAGTTCTAAAATGCAATTTTATAGCACGACCCCTTTCAACGGAAAAGAAAAATAATAGCTTTGAGGATATGCTTGGATAAATTTGTATATTTTAGTTGCTAAAAGCGATATGGCAGCTCCCCGCTCATCTCAAGCATGTGTAAAAGTCAGATACGTAGTAAGTGATTAGTTAAAAAATCAACCACCCCCTCCTTGAATAATTTCTGGATCTGACTATAATTCAGGGACTCTCACCCGGAATTTTCTTCGAAGTTGAAGACCCGAAAAAAAGAAACTTTTTAAAATTATCTTTTGTAAATTTGGGAAGAGGGAGGATTTTCAGAAAATTTTCAAATTAAAGTGTTAAAAAGCATAAAAGTCTTCATTTTTTAAAAGAAAGAAGACAACAGTAGAGGGTCGCACCGGGCATTTGTCCACATGGCCAGTCCACTCCTGGCAACATGAACCAAATTATGCTTGATTCCAACTCTACTTCCTCTGAGGAAGAGCCGGCACACATAACCAAAGAAACATTCGATTGCTCCTCTTCCCTCCCAGGTCAAAATTCATGCTATTACTAGCAACAGAAATATGCTAGCTTTTGCTATTTTTTGCTTTGTCTGCTAGTTATTCATGCTATGATATGCTTTTTTATGCTAGCAAGCATCACATGCTATTCAGCTAGCATACTCAGTAATAGCATGGCAAGCTATCTACAAGCATCATATGCTTATTTGCTGTTCAAGCTTGTTCAAAAGCATGTAGTGCTACGTAGCTTAATAAGCTATTTTAAGCTTTTTTATGCTAGCAAGTATCACATGCTATTCAGCTAGCATACGCAGTAATAGCATAGCAAGCTATCTACAAGCATCATATGCTTATTTGCTGTTCAAGCTTGTTCAAAAGCATGTAGTGCTACGCAGCTTAATAAGCTATTTTAAGCTTTTTTATGCTAGCAAGCATCACATGCTATTCAGCTAGCATACACAGTAATAGCATGGCAAGCTATCTACAAGCATCATATGCTTATTTGCTGTTCAAGCTTGTTCAAAAGCATGTAGTGCTATGTAGCTTAATAAGCTATTTTAAGCTTTTTTATGCTAGCAAGCATCACATACTATTCAGCTAGCATACACAGAAATAGCATAGCAAGCTGTCTACAGGCATCATATGCTTATTTGTTGTTCGAGCTTGTTCAAAAGCATTTAGTGCTACGTAGCTTAATAAGCTTTTATGCTACACATACACACACTTATGCCTGCACACAGACACAAACACATATGCCTACATACACACACGCGCGCGTACACACACAGCACTGCATACGCAACACGCACACATTTGCATACACACACACACGCACCCACACACATGCGCCTACACAAACGCACACGCGCATTCATACACACACACGCTGGTGATTGCGAAAAACATAATTTGAATTCAAGATGCCAAAAATTCAATTTTTTTTTTTTTTTTGCGCTCTATTATATGCCTTCATGTATGCGCCTTCATTTTTTTTATGCGCCCTCAAACCTGTGTGCCTTCTGTATTAAGGTTGGCGGGGGACCCAAATAGTGTTACTTTTAAATAAATTCATAAGGCCTCGCTGATTGCCTGCTCAAACAGTAGACTTGTCATTCAGGGGTCAACTGCCCCGATTCTTCCAGATAATAGGAACAGGAAACATGCCAAAAGAGTCGCCAAAACGAACTCGTCGCCGCATTTATGCCAACCTCTGGTAATCGTTATTTGGAGTACTGATCACGGATTTATTTACACCTGATTTGATTTACACGAGGCGTGGTGATTATGATCCGCAAAAATTGTTTATTTCTTGCATTTGTGTGTTTTGTATTTTACTTTTTTGTTTTAATTTATTCATTTTGATTTGTACTTTACATTCCTAACTGGTATGCGACTACTAATTATTGGTGATTCGATGATGAAATACGAATTTAAGAAGTTGATGTTCCCAGAAGAAATTTAAAATTGATGATATACCGGCGTGTTCTAAAAGTGAATGGAATAAAAATCTTGATATCCTAACTGCCTATAAAGTAAGTATTTTTAAAGTTAAAACGCATTATCTTTTGAAACGGTTGGTTATTTGACAGCATCGTAGATGACTTCCAAATCATATAACACAAAATTCCAAAATTCAGTAAGTAATAATTCACTTGCTGCAAAATCATATCATAGTCGGCTCTTACAAATGAAGAATATGTTGTGCCAGGGAAGAAATTTCTCGGTCAGATTATGTTTTTTCTACCAGCAAATATCAATTGTCATTGGTTCCTACTGTTATTGACAGTAAAAGATATAGAATGATCAACTTTTAGGATCTTAAAGGTTTGAAAAAATTTAGATGTTTATTCTGATTTTATAATGATATGGAGAAACTTCGTTTGTAAACTTTTAAATATCTTTGATAGTGATGTAAGTTATCCTCCTCATAACACTCACATTGATAACATGAATTGTAGGGTATGTGTTTGACTATTAAGAATTTTGCTCAACAAATTCTCAATAGTCAAAATTTTATGTCTTCATTTGATATACTTGCCAGGGTTCAAAATTAACAGTGGTCCACTAGTCCAGGACCAACCACAAAAGTATCTACTGGACCAGCGAAATACAAATTGTAGTGGTCCACTTGACCAGGGAAGTTTTATTTCTGCTTTCCTTTCAGAAATTGTAAGCATCACAATTTCGATACCATAAGAAAGTTTGCACCTTTATTTACAATGTTTAGATTTTCAGTCTGCAAAAAAGACTATGTTAAAAGATTTCTATAGCATTATAACATAGACTAGTGATTTTACCTCTTATGTCATGTCGATTAAAAATTGTAAATTGTCTCTATATTATCATGTTACTTTATTTTGTTTTTTTCCCTTTTTTCGTATTGTTCAAAATCAGGATGTGATAATGGACCACTAAACGTGTGCTGTTCTGGGAAATTTAGATTTTACTAGTCCATTGGGCCAGTGACGTGTTTTTCTAAATTTCAACCCCTGCTTGCTTCTAGGAAGCAAATTTATAACACTCTTGTGGGTTGCAAATAAATAATTACGTGTGAAACTGATTTTTGAAAGGTAAGAGAAATAAGTTATTGCTCTACCTTTCTCTGTATACTTACCTCACAAAATACTTTTTTATGTTAATGTACTTTATTTTACAGCTGCTGTGCAGAACTGATGAGGGCAGTTTTAAATTCCAATGCTTGAATTTTTGCAAGTCTCTTGGTGGCAATTTTTTTCATCAGAGACAGAAGACCCACAAAACTAAGACTGATCCATACCTTATCCAAATGCGGAGTGGAAATTAATCCTAGTGTATGCTCATGCAGTAGTTCATTTCATGCTACAGTTTAAAAGTTAAAATGCATTTTTTGTTCTTTCTTTTCTTTTTCTTTTTTTCAAATCTTTTTAACACAATTTTTAAACACGCCAGCATTAACAGCTGCCAGTCCTAAGCCTGGATAAAGTGTGAAGGAAAATTGTACAACATTTTAATTAAATTTGTTTGTAGGTATATTATAGCAGGAAGAATTGGTTTTAATTAGTGCCAACCTTTCTGTTGATGCTTTTCAGTTTGCATTGGAAGAAATTGAATTTCAAGGAAATATACATAAATAGTTTTAATTTGCTGTCAAGTATTACTATGAAATTTGAAGAAATCCTAAGATTTAAATCTCATTTCCAAAGTGTCTTGTTTAATATTAAATCATTTCTTGCTTTTACAGCTATCTTACGACCTTTTGTTTTGAGCCCTAAGATCCAGAACTGGAACCAGGAGTTTCAATACAAGGATTGGTCCAATCTCACAATTTCCTTTTCAAGTAAATGTTTCTACTGAGTAGCATACAGCAGGAAGATTTGGTTTTAATTAATGCCATCCTTTCTGTTTGTGCTTTTCGGTTTGCATTATCTCTTCAAAGTTTCTTCAGAGAGCAGTGGATGAATTTTGCAGAAGCAGCTTTGAATCTACATTGAACCCTTTAAATTGCTATCAATAAATCACAAGTATAAAAAACTATATATATTTGATGCACTTCTATGATTGTAACATTTTTTTGTGTATTCAATATTGTAATAAAGTATGATACCCAACATTTAAAAACATGGACTCAATTTTGATGCAAAAATAAATTGAATGAAACTGTCATTTGTCATGTTTGAACTTTATGCATAACATTGAATTTATTTGTTCAATTATGTAATATGTGTGCAATAATGATGAATTCTTATAAGTTACAATTTAGTAAATATGAAAAAGTAAATTTTATTTCAAATTGATTTGAATAATCATGAATAAGAGCAGGGATTGTTAATATTCATATTGTATTCAGTAACATTTAGTTAACAGTGACTAAAAAATATGTCTTTAATTTTAGCTAAGAGCAACATTTTCTTGTTAAACTAATTAAATGCGGTAGAAACTTGTTACACCTCAAGGTTTGAGGGATATATTTTGCACTTGCCTCATAACTTAACCATGGTATAACATTATTCATTATTGCCTTCCCATTGGGCAACAAATTATAAAAATTAAAATGAAGAAAATGTGCATTTAACTTGGGTGTTATTGTTTGACAGCTGTATTTTACATGTTATTTTTTTTCCCCGTTATAGAACTTGGGCAAGAGAGGAGAAGAATTATAGTTACATTACATGAAAATTCCAACTTTGTTTTGTACATGCATATTAAATGCTGTCATAATTTCTTTTGTTGGCTAAGGTTGCAGAGGGCTCAGGGCGATGAGACCCCTGGACCTGGAGAAAGGCACCCTTTTCAATCTTCAAAGTAATTGTGTGTTTAGTATAATAATTTGCATCTGCAATAGTTAATCAAGCATTCTTTCATAATTTAACACATATACATTACATGATATCAGGCCTGGCTCCTGGGGTAGGCAATTGCCTAGGGCAGCAGATTTTAGGGGTAGAAAATTTCAAAGTTGAAACATTTTTTTCTTTTAAATATGAATAACTGTTTCAGAATCATAAGATTCACTGCTTCAATGCAAAAAAAAATATATATATATATATTTAAGACTGTACCAGTGCTTGAATATGCTAAACATAGTTTGGAATTGAACTAGAAATTCAATTTAATTTTAGAGGTAGCAAATTGCATGATTTGAATGTCTTTTGAAAATATTAATATCTGTTTCTAATTCATAAGATGCACTACTTTAATGTTAAAATTGAAGTGTGTACCAGTGCTTGGATATGCAAAAATCAGTTTGGAATAAAACTAGAAACTCGCTTTAATTTTAGAGGTGGCAAATTGCATGATTTGAAAGTCTTTTGAAAATATTAATATATGTTTCTATGGCATAAGATGCACTACTTTAATGTTAAAATTGAAGTGTGTACCAGTGCTTGGATATGCAAAAATCAGTTTGGAATAAAACTAGAAACTCGCTTTAATTTTAAGCACTTTACTATTATTTTTATTTTATTAATATATTATTATTTTTATTATTCAATGGGGGGGGGGGGCACTTGTCAATATCGCCTAGGAATGCAGAACTACTAGAGCCGCGCTACATGATATAAAAATAGTTTTGCACAATTCTTTAATCTTTTTGCTATCTACATAAGATTTAATTCAAAGGAAGCTGTAAAATGAATGAACATTATGGTCAATAGCCAGAAAGTATAAAATTTCATGCTGAGAATGATAATATGACTAAAAACCAAATGTTCTAGAAGAGAACTTTAATGCCCCCTAGTTGTAATCATTAAAACTCCATATTTTTTTTTTTTTTTTTTTTTTTGAGCAATCACGATTGCTTATTGTTCTCATTTGACCGTTTTGGTGTCCGTGCCTTTTTCAACTTGGACCAGAAGCCTTTGCAGCACCACCGCCCACCGTCCTCTGCTGGCGGCGCGGCGCGGCTGCTCCGGTTTTGAGCTATCCGCTTCTCATGGTTCCCATGTCCTACACACACGCACGTTCACACACATACACGACTTCACACATATACACTCACACATACCTACGTGCATACACACAGGTCTACGCACACACACACAACTATGCACAAGTAACCGCCCAGGAGGAGAGGCAGACTTGGGGGGATAGGAGCCGTTTCTAGAAACAATAACTCCAATGAGTAGGTCCCTGTCTCAGTTCGTGATTGCGAAAAACATAATTTGAATTCAAAATTTCAGAATTCAAATTGATTTTTTTTTTTTTTTTTTTTGCGAACAATTTTAAAAGAATTATTTTTTGTGTAGTCTTATAATTTTTTTTCTTGTCTATCCAATAAACAGATATGCTGCAAAATTTTGAAATTTGATAGTGAGCAGAGTTATTATAGGGGCTCATGTGAACAATTGAAGACTTTTTTTTTTTTAATATCATAAAGTAAAGAAACTTAAACAAAAAATCTCAAAAAATTCCATGACATAAAGAAAATATTTAATAGGGACGTTTATGGGGAAGTTCGTCATTAGTTCATAGACTAGTGTGCATCTAACCTTAGTAAATAGGATGATTTACGAAAATTCTTAATTCCAATTTCCATTATTTTGACCTAAATTGCCCTTCATCTTCATTTCAAATTTTAGCGTTTACACACTTTTTTTATTTTTTATTTTCTACAAACTACCTTCAGTTTCCACTAGTACAGCGCTGTACATATATAAACATACCATGTCATGATTCACACCATGTGGTATATAAACCAATCTAATAAAATAATGTGGTGTATAAACCAAAATATAGTCCAAGTGGTGTATACCAGCTAAGAAAATGTATATCTGAAAAACATAGAGCAGATCAAATTCATCTAAAGTCAAACCCAGTGGCCAATTCACCATATGTCGCAACTGTAAAGGGGATCCGAATGACGCACAAAAGTGCACATGATAAGTGCACTATGTTTTACATAGTTTTGTTTTAGAGAGGGCCTCCAACTTTGTATTCTGACGGGCCCTAAATCTAAAACCGCAGCTGGTCAAACCATCTATTTTTTTCCCCAAAATTAGGGCCTGGTTAAGACATCAGGGAGCCGTGTGTAGTCAACTCTTACAATTTTAGCCATTGACGAAATCAGTTTGAAAAAAAAAAAAAAAGCCGTTTGGGGCCACAGCCTAGTTGACCTATTCAGTAATCAGGCCCTGCCTGAAATTAAGTGAAAAATTAGGTATACCAATAATTACCAAAAATCGCAATCATAAAATCGAAACCTTTTGAAAAACCGCGATCAAAAAAACGAAAGCTTTTCATACACGAGTATAAACTTAAAACGTTTCAATTTTCTTCATTTTAGTCCAATTATTTCCCCAAAAATGCAGTGAAGTTTTACTGATTTTCTTCAGACCATCTTACTGACCATATTCTTTGAATAGAGAGAGAAAAATTACCTTTTTTGCGACCTATATAAACGGAATTTAAAAAACTTTTATTTTCTAAATGTATTCATTTTCTGTTTTTATATTCTGTTTCGTTCTCAATTCCAGCGCACGGCAGTCCAGTTCCTGCACTTGTTTGCAATTTTTATTTATTATTATTTTTTTTTTATTCAAAGATGTCCATTAAGAATGATGACGTACCCCTTCAGATGTTACAGAGCATCCACAAATTGTGCAAAACTTCTAAAAATCTCAATGGCGCAGTCTGCATCGTGTTTTTTCTCATTATCGACGGGATCCTGACTATTTACGCATTAATACAATTTCTAAAGACTTAGTGCAATTTTTTATAGCCAAGCCACTATCTCTTATATCACTTTTTAAATTAGAATTGAGGCCTTACCCCGAACCTAGACTAGTATATTCCATATCACAGTAAAAAACAAAATAGCATAAAATGTATTTTTTGCATTCAGTTTTAGGAGCCCTGCGTTTTCAAAATATCCTGCTTCTTGTTTTTTAGAGACGGGACGTCAGTGTATATGTGTGTGTGTGTGTGTGTTTGTGTGTGTTTTTTTTTTTTTTTTTTTGAGCAATCACGATGGCTTATTGTTCTCACTTGACTGTTTTTGACGTTCCTTTGATTTTTCCCACCACCACCCTCCGCACCATCACCGTCGACGGGCTCCTCACGATGCTGCACCTCCAGCGAAAGCCGTCTCCAGGTTGCATCCATGTCCTACACACACGCACATACATACACAACTACACACACAAACACATACACCTACACACACCTACACAAACACATGCACACACGCATACATACAGATACCCACACATACACACACAAAAACATCAACTACCCACACATTCATGTCTGCACACAGACACAAACACATATGCCTACACACACATACACATACCCCCCCCCCCATTCATACACACACATACACATAACCCGTACACACAAACACACACGCCTATACATACACACACTCGTGATTGCGAAAAACATAATTTGAATTCAAGATGTCAAAATTCAAATTAATTTTTCTTGTTTTTTTTTGGGGGGGGGGGGGAGCAATTAAAGGTATTTTTCAACACTCATTTGTGCGCAAGTGATTTTTTTTTAAATAAAAATTTAAAATTAGGATAATTTTATATTCTCAAGTAGTTTAGATTATTCTGGAGGCCAAATAATTAAGCATTCAACCTTCATTTCTCGCGACATATCATCATCGTGAGCACAAAAATTGGGGGCACAGGGCCGCAGTCCCATCTATAGAGTCCCTAAATGAAGTGAGTTTGGAGCATTCAACTGACTCTTCTGACGATGCTCATGGAAGCATTAATTAAAATTTTACCAATTTTTCCCCGTTTCTTGTTCATTATTATTATTTTAATTGTCATTATCTGATTTTTAAGAAAAAAAGACTCTGCGAATGACCTGCTTGATCTGTACAATCAAATCACAGAAAACACCAAAAATAAATTGACATAAAACGTTTAAAAAAATAATTTAATTAAATTATGCGATGTTTAGTCTTGTTTACGATTTTTTCAAGACTTTTTTTACGTTTGTGAAAAATACTAATTTAAAAAATATTATTAATGTGAAGAATTTCTACTTATACCATTTTTAACTGTGACCAAGTTAAGTGCTTGTTCTGTCTTTATCCACATCTTTGAAGTGAATAATTAGAATCTTTCAACTGAGCGATAAGTTGCCAAATATGGTAACCCTGCAGTGTTTCCAGTTCCTATTATTAGTCAGACTAAACTGCCCCACACTCCTTGACTACGGGAAATTAATGTATCTACATATAATTTAGCGTATTTTTTGCTATTTCTATTGTAATTTCCATCAAGTACCATACTTTTTGCACCCACCACCCTGAAAAATTCGAAATGACCTCCTATAAGGCAGATGCTTATCCCCAGTTTCTTTCTCGACCCCGATGTAATACTATTGCATAGTTTATGAAGGCAATGGACAGTTCCCAGTCCTCTGATATTTGTTAAGCATTAAAACTTTAATAATGAACATAATTGCATAGAAAAACAAAAATGCATTTAAATGAGCGTCCCAATTGTAGGGACTCTAGTGCTAATAATTTTGACGAGAAAAATTTAAAAAAAATGAATATAACTCATGGAAAGTGAACTGTCAAAGTGTTTTTTTTTCATTGGTTTGTTATTTTCACACATTTATAGAACAGCGTTTCAACGTATACAAGCAGAGATTTTTTTAATGAAATTACGCAAGGGCAAAGTGCAAAAAATGTGTACCTTTTTTGGCGGGAAATTTGGAAAAGCAAACTGTGATTGGCAACGGCAACATTCCGAGCCGCACCACACCAACCAGCATGTTTATTTTGTGCACAGGAGGAAATTTGCGCTGAGATAAGTATTCTTTTAAACCTGTTTTTGAAATTTAACTTAATATTGTAATACTTGTTTGTGCTTGTAATTGTTTTTTATGCAAATTCAAGTATCTTATCAAACTATTTTACGTTGTAAGCAAAGCATTGTAGCAAAAATGTTTGTTTCCTTGAGTTCGGACAATCTAAGGAGTTGTTTTGTTTCATCTTGTAGTACGGCGCTATTTACTGAAAAGTGTCACTATTTTACTGAAAAGTGTCGATGCTATTTTTTTTTAAATCATATTTTGGATCAGAAAGTTATTGTAATCCATAACGTAGTTATGTAAGCTGCCTTTACTTAATATAGGCATTAGAGTCATATATTGGATATTCAATCACGTTGCTAGAAATTTCTTCTTTAGTTTTTCGTTTTTAAATTCATTAAAAATCTTGATTTTATTTTATGATTAAAACAAATTAAAGCAAGATTAGGATGCATCAGTTCATCAGCAGCATCAGTACAACTTTATAACAAGTATAAGGTTAGACTCTTAAAAGTTTTAGATTAGCTTTAGTTAGAAACTTCTATATATGTTTACTTCATGTATAATAATTTACCAGTAATTTTGAAATTTAACTTCTGAACATATTTTTGCTTCGTCGTAGACCAAAAATCAACAGCTTAAAATTGAAATTTATCCAGGACAGAATTAACTTTTGTCAAGACGCTTCTTAGTTAGGATTCACTGAATAGTTGGTTAATCTTTCAATATACTGCATATTTGGCAGACAAACAGAATATTCGGTTTGATTGAATACTTTAATAATTCAGTGACGCAATGCGTAGCAAATTTATTTTCAACACTTAGTAAACATATTTTTTCATATAATGAATGAAAGTTTTAACGTAGTTAAAAATTAGTTTGAGTTGTTGCCGTCTAATACTGTCAAACCTGGTTTATAAGAAAGCACTTAAAATTAATTTCTGCTTGGACAAACTGCATTTGAGATCCCTAATCCCGGTCCTACTGTTGATGATTTTCCAAATAAGATGATCTGCTTTAAACAATATGGTTTTAAAGGTCCCTCTGATATTGTTTTAACGAGTTTCAAATGTGCTATCATATTCAAAACAATTTTAACGTAAGAGAAAACACTCAGGTGGTAATTTCAAATTTTATTATTTTCAATTTTTCGTAATTTTTATGACATGTCTATATCTGAGAGTCAGAACAAGGTAACTCACAATATCGTGAGGAGACAGCTAAAATGGTTGTCAAAGATGGAATGCACCTGGTAAGTAATTACAAAGTTTTTTTTAGAATTATATTCACATGACTCGATACAGAATAAGATTCTACATGACAATACACTAATAAACTGAAAATCACAGTTTTTGGACTTATGTCAGTATTATAGCTCTGAGCTACAGATATTTTAATTAATCTTACTTTTTCAAATTCAATTAACTATGAAACAGTAAGCAGAAAAGAAAAAAAAAACTTGGATAATATGGAATATACATAATTATGTACAGTCGGCTAGCAACTTTGTTTTGTATTTGTATGTAAGGTAATTGCAAGATCCTTTATTTATAATGTAACATACTACCATGATTATATTAGCTACATCAAATATTATTCGAAAAGAATTGCAGATAAATATAAACCATTAGTCCTTTACTAGAACAGTTTTTTTTTAAAATTTATAATTGCACTAAATATAGATGCATTTAGGATGTTAAATGAAAATTAATTTTTATTTCATAAAAAAGGAAAAATAGATTAACCTTCCTTACATTAAATTGGTATAAAATACAAATGTTGAAATCACAAAATAAATAATATTAGATATTGGGTAAAATATGTTATTCGGTGCACCTATGCTTTTTAGTACGGACAAACTGAGATTTGGCACTTGCACATTATAGTGAATCATAAGGAAAGGGGTAAGGAAAATAAAAATTTGTATTGTTGATATTTCGATATGAAAAATGCAGTAACCATTTAAAATATGTAAGTACTGTACACAAGTAAAATACTGTATTAAAATTGAAAATTTAGTTCTTTTAGTCAACCAGTTTTCTGCCAAAATGGAATGTTTCAATGACTTAATGGTTTGAGTTTTATAATTTACGAAACATATTAAGATTTTTTTTCTTAGTAACTACTTAATTTAAAGATTAATCATTTTGACTTTTAAAGGGTAGCTATTTCCTAAATTTTCCTTAGCAATTCTTGACAGTTTTCGAGCGTAATTTTTTAAAAAGACTAGCTAGGCTTTGTGTTGAATTTTAAAAATAATGAATATTCTAAAATAACACACAAGTTATTAAAAAATATATTTAGTAAGATCTTTTAATTTAGGAAATAAAACTTTCAAGAAAATATAATTACACGGAATTAGTATTAATGCTCTACTCAAGCTATACATTGTATTATTTATCTTTTAAATAGTAATGAACAAAGTTTTAATGAACAGAATCATCGGGTTACTGCATACACGTGTTTTGGAGTTACAGGAACTCTTTTTCAATGTAAAGTGGTGAGCTTTTGTATGTAAAGACCCAAAACACGGGTATGCAGTTGTCTGCTATTTTTGTGCATTAAAACGTTGTTCATTACTATTTACTTCCCTGCCCAAAGGTATTTATTTCTTATTTATCTTTTAGTTTAAAGCAACTTTTTTTTGCAGCCTTTAAGAACAAAATAAGATGCCTTCTTTGCACTAAGATTTTCAAGTAGGAGAGTGGAATTGCAAGTCCTTTCTCATCACAGGTAAGTGATATTAGTTTTGAAAATATCAGTAGGGGAATGTGGGGCAAAGTAAAATTGTGAAATGTTTACCCTGTTTTTAGTACAATATATCTAGTAATATTTTAAAATACATTTAGGCTTCTCGAGTCAGAAAAAGTTATCTCTGAAGGTCAAAGCGTAAGCTAATAAATACAAGCAGTTTTGAGAAATTGGTACTCATTTGGTAATATTTTGTTGTACAGTCAACCTTCGTTTATCGTGGTCAATTCGCTCCAGACTTTACTGCAATAACTGAATTTCCGCGAAGTAGGATTTATTTATAAACCAAATGTTTTTTTTTCCTAATTAGAGTGCATAAAACCAACTTACGACAATTTAAATAGGTTTTAACATAGTTAGAGCCCCCTAAATATTAAACAGCTCTCTTAATCCCCATCACATTTTCATTACTTTGTTAAAACTAAGCTACACGCACAATATGCAGTTCTTAAACATTACTACTAATCTGTGAAAACAGCTCAACTTGTTCGATGATGAATATGTGCCCCCGTTCTTCCTCTTAACTTATCCTCATTAAAGGTATTATATATACAACTTAAAAAGCTTGTACATTGTGAACACTATATAGAAATGTATGTATTTATCCCCTAACAATACAATGATTTATACTTTCCAGTTAGTGTTGAACGGTTAAAATGAGATAGCGATTCCCTACACTTTCTTCGCCAATTTTGTACCTTCACTCCCTTAACTAGTCCAACTATAGCCCCTCAGAAGAGCTTATCTTACTAAAAGGACATACTTTGTTATTCTTTAGTGGGAAAAAATTTACAGGGCATAAAAAAGGATTATTACTATATTTGAAAAAAAAAAAAACCCCAGAAAAAATCGCAATGTAGTGAAGCCCCGAAAGTCGAAGCGCAAAGTAGCAAGGGATGACTGTAACTCAAAAATTATTTTTGTAATTTTAAAATGAAATAGTTTTTATTATTAACATTTTTAGTACTACTTGAGGCCTATCAGTGCAGTTTTTACTCAATTATTACTAAGCTTAGTTTTATTTTAAATGTTTTTTCCAATTAATCATGTGCATGCGAGGTAAAATAGAATAGTTTATTCCATGTACTTATTCATTTCTTTTATCACTTGTATATTAATTTACAAATAAATTCATATGCATTCCTTTGCATAAAAATTCACTACTTTAATCATTCATTTACATATTGACTTATTAAAGCATTATTTTATTTGCTCGTTTATTGTTTCGCATGTATTAATCAATCAACTTTAACCCCGCCTCCCTCTGCCGCACCACCGTCGACCAGCCGCCTCACGGTGCTGCTCCTCTAGCGAAAACCGTCTCCAGGTTGCGTCCATATCTTACACACACACTCATGCCTGCACACTGACACAAACACATATGCCTATATACACACACGAACGCCTACACACACACACACATGCAGGTACACACACAACACGCGCACACACATGCATGCATACATACACACACACCCACCCACACACATGAGTCCACACAAACACACGCATACACTCTCGTGATTGCAAAAAACATAATTTAAATTCAAGATGCCAAAAATTCAAATTACTATAATTTTTTTGTTTATTCTTTCACTATCTCTTTATTAATTTATTAATTATTTTAGTTAATCATTTATTTAACCCAAAATGGTGTTGATAATCAGATAGAAAATATTTCAGACAAAAAATATTTTATTTTTCACTTTGCCCCTTGATAAAAAAAAAGGGGGGGGGGATTCTTTATGTGCTGTAATTTTTGAAACAAATTTCCAATTTGCAACAAGTAAGTTATTTTAACTCTTACACTTTGCCCCACATTCCCGTACTTCAAACTTAAGACACCACTTATTGTATGATGGTTTGCTAAAAAAATTTGTCAAGTGTGACTAGATAGCCTTAATATTCCAAAGCAAACAAATGAAATTGTTTGCTCACCGAACATACATACTACAAAATTAATTGCTTCCAGTTCATCAACCACATCTCTGTTGTCAAGCTTAAGCTGCAGTGAATTAGTTATTGTTTTATGGCATTTGTATTGTAACAAGTTGGTGTTGTTCGAATTCTCGTAAATTCCCCTTTTTTCTAAAAAGAAAAAGCTATGTTTTGATACAATTTTCTAGGGATTTACCAAACACCTCAGTGTGCTGAATACTGATAATAATATAATACAGCCGGACCTCCATATATCCAAGTATGAACTTACGAAGAAAAGATTCCATTTATAGAAATTTAGAAGCTTAATTTTATTAGAATTACCGTAATTTCGGGTAGATAAGCCGCCCTATCGTATACGCCGCACATGCAATAATTTACTAACTAAAAACAAAAGTTCATCGGATAAGCCGCCCTATCGTATACGCCGCAGAAGAGCGTATCAAACCATGGCGCCCCACACCCTCTATATATACATATGTACGGATGCGATCATTTATTTTAGTTAGAACAAAACTGTAACAAGCAACTGCATTTGTTAACAGATAAAAATGGAATAAACTTCGTGTAAAAAAAAATCAGAAAATGCTACGGTTTCACAAAAAAACCAGTGTTGCCAGATGACATCTACAATTGGTTGGATGAAAAGTTTTCAAATCATTGTTATACTTAGCAGTTCATTAAAAAATTGTTTACCCTTTATCAATTGATTCTTTTTTTTTTTTTTTAATTTATCATCGAGACATTTTAAAACATTACTCAGACTATAGGGACTCTAACTCAGAAAAGCTAGCGATTCCTCCATTTTTCAGCCTAGTGAAACGTATGTTATCATCACGAATCTGGCAACGCTGGAAAGAACAACAACAGCGAAAAGCGGTAAAATCGGCGCAAACTAACGCAGGTTTAAGGGTGGGAGAAATTAAATTTAATGAAAAACCTGTTTCATGGTGCAATTTGAGAGTTCTACTAGCGTTTTTTAATGAATTTTAACATTACCACTCGATTGGGCGAACATGAAAAGCACTAAGAAAGAATGGTGGGGGGGAAATTTCTTCAGATACGCCGCCCTGGCAGATACGCCGCAGATGTTAAATTTCAACTTCAAAACACGTATAAGCCGCGGCTTATCTACCCGAAATTACGGTACTACTAAAACATTAAAGTTCAATCTAATTTTTCTGGAAAAACTACATTACTCATTTATTTGTGAATTATATTACATAAAAGTTAATGATTTAAAAAAGAAAAACAATAAGAAACTTTCTTTTTTTATTGTTTTTAAATAAACAGTATTCCAGACATTGGATAAAATCATCATAGCTGTATTCCTTAAAAAGAAAAGAAAAAATTTATGAATAGCCAATTTTACCAACAGTTCACCAAAGAAATGTTTGCATTTATTGAATCCTCTATTTCATTAGAAATATTTTTCGAAAATTGAAGTCCAGAACCTGTAGTCAGAGACACCTCCAACATTTCATTTTTGATTAAATTCAAAAAATTGCATTTTTATCCCTCCCCCTTCTGTTTTGCAAGGAGTTATGGCTTTTTCAAATACTTAACTATTTCTGTGTCCATTAAGAGGTTTTTTTTCTGCAAAATTTTAATACAGTGAAATCCCGTTACAACGAACTCCGAGGGACCGACAAAATATTTCGTTGTAACGAAATATTCGTTGTAACGGAATTTACTTAAAATTTTCTTTATTTTTGTAAAAGTGTTAGTTTTGCAACTCTGTACTCTAATATAATTAAATCTGCAATATTTATCGTAACTAACGATTGCAAATTTTATCAAACACATTATTTATTCTGAAAAAACAAAGAGTAAAATATTTTTTAACACTGACCTTTTATTTATCGGTTGTCTTTACAAAAAATCTGTTATTTTTTTTTGCACAAGAGATTTCGTCCCAGAGGACACAACAAAAGATTCCAGTTTATGAATGTGGGAAAAAATTAAGTCAGGTACATCGCTCTAAAACGAAACAAATTGCTTTACTTTTGAAAGGAATTCAATAGCCTGAGTTGCGGTGACGTTTGGGTCAGCACACGCTGTATCTTCATTCTCACTTTCTTCACTTAGTTCACCATTTAATTTAGAGTTTTTAATGGAATCGATGATTTCCTGGTCAGTAATTTCGGCACAGGTCATTAAACCATCATCTGCTGTTATAAAATCGTCCAGTCGGACGTCATCGGGGACAGAAGTACGAGCCTTGACAGTACTCCATAGATCCTTTAAATCGGATTAGTCAGCTTCTACGGAATTCTTATCTCCCTCGCATAGCTGCGCATGACGCCAACAATTGACAATTGTATTTTCGCTAATTTCGTTCCACGATCCAGCAATCATCTCTATGGCTTCTTTGACGTTCGGCTTTCTTCCACTGTCATTTTCGATGCCCAAAAGAATGTGCCTTAACAAAAGTGATCGGTAGCGAGCCTTAACAGCTCTGATAATGCCTTGATCAAGTGGTTGAAGAACGGAGGTGCAGTTAGGCGGGAAGTACTCCACACGAACAAAATCTAAATTAGGAAGATCATTGTGGGCGGTGCAATTATCGATAAGAAGGAGTACTGTTCTGTTTTGTTTTTTCATATCCTTGTCGAAATTAAGTTACCAATCATTAAAAAGGCTTTGCGTCATCCAAGATTTCTTATTTGCCCTGTATTCGCAAGGTAAAGAATGACAGTTTTTAAAACATCGAGGCTTTGCTGACTTACCGATGATTAAAATTTTTCGTTTCTCCCTTCCCGATTTATTACAGCAGAAGGGAGCTGTTAATCTTTGCTTCGAAGATTTACCGCCGACACATTTATCTGCTTTAAATGTCGATGTTTTTTGCGGCTCAAGCTGATAAAAGATACCAGCTTCATCTGCATTGTCTGGACTGTAGTTTTCTATTAAAGCGGCTATTTCGCCAGACCTCCATTCACTTATTGATTGGGCAGGTGCATCACTTGCTTCTCCGCAAATTACTTTCGCAACTGCACCATATCTGTCTCTGAAGCGATTCAACCAACCAATGCTTCCTTGAAAATTTTCCACTTCAAGCATTGCTGCAAAATGGCAAGCTTTCTCTCGTAGCAGTGGGCCGTTGATGGGAATGTTGCGCATCCAGGAACCACTGAAACACAGCAGAGTCAACATCTTGAAATTGAGCTGGCCGCATTCGCTTCCGACTTGGTCCAAGCAACGATGATTGCAATTGTGCTTCAATTTTCTTTCGATCTTTTAAAAACGTAGATAAAGTTGACGGGGATATGCCGTACTTTTTCGCTGCCTCCGATTTCTTTAATCCATTATCCACTTCTATGATAATAGCCATCTTTTCTTTAAGAGAAAACTGCTTTCTTTTGAGAGTCGCCATTTTCACCAAAAAAACACTCCGTGACCCTTGGTCAGAATTTTAGTGATTCTAAACTAGACCACCCGTTGGCAATAAGAATGACGTATGCTTGTCTTCTCATCGCGCTGACGAATCAGGATCCACTTTGTCCGATTTCTCTCTTCGCACCTTACAGACTGAATGCGTGAGTCACTGGCCACAAGAAAGTTGAAATCTTGCGGATTCCCCCCTGACAAATTCGTGGGGTACCATACAATAGCGCATGGCTAGACACTGGCTTTTGTTTGGCTTACGTTTCAGCATGAGTGGATTTCCACCTTGAATGGCTCTGTTTCAGAAGTACAAACCGAGTTTTCACGTTACGACTAACGAAAGTTGTTTTTTTATTTCCAAAAACAGCATTAAATGAAAAATATTCAAACTGACGCCAAGAAAAACCTTTCGTTGTAACGGATTTTTGTAAAAATTCTTTTCGCTATAACGAGATTTTTTTTGCATTATCTTAATGGGGTTTTAAACGGGACCGAACGTTTTGTTCGTTGTAACGGATATTTCGTTGTATCGGTATTCGTTGTAACGGGATTTCACTGTATCTCTTAAGCAAATTTGAATCTTTCCAGTGTGTTCAAGTTAAACTTGAGATTTCCTACTGTAAAATTAAATAGTTTTTTCATTTGAATCAATGCATCAAGTTGTAAAGTAAAATGCAGTTGTACTTTACTAATCAAAATCATATATTTTTTTTAAGTTAAAATTTTTAAAATGTTTTTTTGGTTTAAGTGGGTTTTTTTTTCCATTCCCTTTCAAAAATTGCATTCATATTTTTTTTAAATTAGAGGGAAGGAGAGAATCCCATCCAATCAAATCAACTCTAACTAACCCCCCCCCCCTCTTTGTTCCCTTTATATACATGCGTGCGTGTGTGTGTGTGTGTGGAAAAACTAACCCAACTGTCATGAGTATTTCCTGTTTCATTCATTGACAAAAAATGTTTCATTCAAATGTTTAGAGTGGTATTAGTTTTGCAAAATGTATTTTAAAAACTAGCAAATTTGCCACTAAATATAAGTTTTTTTTTTCTTTCCAGGAATCAGGACTTCTAATCAGAAAAATAGCTCTTTTAGTCCTTTTTCAGCCTACTTTCCCAGTAAAAATCAGAGAAAGAAGAAAAAAGCATGAAAGAAGGCTTAATACATCTTAAAAATATCCCGAAAAACAAAAAAAAAGTCAAAAATAAGTAAAATAGTTAGATAAATATTGAAAAATTAAAAAATGGAAAGTAGGGTATTGAGATGGGGAAAAATGTCTGTCGGTCTGTCTGTCTGTCGGTCTGTCTGTCTGTCCCCCCCTAATAACTTTTGAATGAATAGTCCGATTCGAACAAATTTTTTTTGTTAGAAAGATCTCGGCAAGGACATCTCATTCTCATAATTCATTTTTTGATTTAAACAATTTTTCATTCAATTTTGAACAGTTCAAAAAAACTTAACATTAGCGCCTACGGGGAAATTCAAATCAAAAATAAATCTTGAACTTAGAAGCGAAGTGGCTTCAAACAAACTTTGTAGGGAAAAAATTTTGATAAAAAACATGTATCGAAAATATCTTTTTGATTTGAACAAGTTTTCGTTCAATTTTGAACAGTTCAAATCTCTTAACATTAGCGCCTAAGGGGAAACTGAAAGTCAATATAGATTCCGAACTTAAAGGCGGATTTACTTCAAACAAACTTTGTTGGAAGTAGCTCTTGACGACCTACTCCCGACTCCGACTCCGAGAATTTAGGGGCACCTGACACCGACTCTGACTCCTGTTCCCGACAATTAATCGGACTCCGACTCCCCGACTTCGACTCTGACTTCGTAGCTTTGGCAAACATTTATACACGTAGGACAAATGACTGACTCCGATTCTTGGATATTCGACTCCGACTCTTTTATCCCAAAACGAGATTGACTCCGACTCCGACTCCGCTGCTGTGGTTTTAACTGTGAAATAATTATTGTTGATATGATTTGTTTTTATTTTCACGCTAAAGTTTTAATTTAGGTATTTAGTTTTCGGTGAATAAACTCGAAAAATATGCGCAGACGATTTTTTTTTTTTTTTTTGACAATGAAAATTATTTCTTTAAGTTGACATTTTATTGTTTTTTTTTTTATTTTGGTAAGTGCATTAATTCGTTTAAAAAATTATTTTTGGCAACAGGGGAAAAAGAAACGATTTTTTTTATATGATGTATTTATTTTAATGAACTTATTATTATTTTTTCGTTTTGAAAGCTGTTAAAAAAATTTTTTAATGGAAAGAAGTGTATTAGCTGCTTTGTTTAAAAGGTGCTGCTATTTTATTTGTTCGTTTTTTTGAAGAAAAGTAAGGAATATTTTATTCCTAGAAATCAGCTTAAAATATTTAAAAAAAATATGTTTGAAAAAATTTGCGATTTTAAGCTATTTTTGAGAATATTGATCAGGTACTAGAAATTAGTATGGGTATACAGGAAAGTAGGCTCGTCTAGTTCTAGACGGAACTTCTTGTTTAATTTTAACTTTCTCCTTTTATTTCTAACTAGCAGTACCCGCACCGCGATGCCCGTGCTAAAAATTTAATGGAAATCCAATGAATAAAAAAAAATTTACGCCTGCTCTCCCTCTGATGTAAAATGATAATTTTTCTTTGTATAAAATGCGTACACACCATTTCAAAGAAAAAAAAACCTATTAAAGTTTCTTTGGAACTTAAAACTTTTTGTCAAATCATTAAATTATATTTACAGATACTTTAACCCGTTCGCACCCAGCGTCACGCGGACGCTACGCAACGATTCCTCTCCTATCAGCCCAGCGTCACTTATCCGCTACGCGCTCTGATCGATGCTGTAGTCCCAGCGTCACGTATATGCTTTCTCGAAATGGAACGATTGAATTGAATATTTAAATGATACTAGATGGCGCTAAATGGCTATAACTTTGATCATATTCGTGTCACATGGTATTTGACCTTCATGTACACGCTTTAGTTTCTTATTTGGGCCTCTCAATGGGATAGATTTTTTTTATGTAAACAACAGTGAATTACTGCTCTGCGCATACGATTTATGAGGTCTCAATTGCTCTTGTTTATATCTTTGCTTCTCTTTTTTTTACGAGTAATTGAAAGAGATATACATCTAGCTGAATAAATTATGGGGGAGGGAAGGAAGGTTAAAATATTTTTGCGTATGTGTTCCAGACTTTTGGGATTCCCCGTTCAATGAGAGTACAGGAATGATTTCAAGAGGCCTGAAGTTTATGATTATTTTTGAATCCTTTCTGATATTGTTCTTCTGTATTTATTCTTTTTCATTTGGGGATGGAAAACTGCAATAAAAATGATTAGCGAAGTGAGTGAAAGGGAATGTTTTCGAGTGAATTATGAAGCAGTTTTGAGACTTGTCGCGTGGGTAATATCACTAGTTTAAATTCGTTGACCTAAGTTTTTTTAATCAAAATTACATAAGGAACATATTTTTTTGCTACATTTCTTTTTCTTTGATTCCACACTCACGATGTCAAACTCTAACTTTGTTTTTGTGCACATATCATTTAATTTTGCGCACATGGTTAAAGTTTTAGTATTCTACTTATTTCGTTCCTTCTAATAATGTAATAGTTTTTATATTAATAATTAGTAATCAGTAATACATTGTTTAAACAAAATTTAAATTTCAAGCCATTATTTTGAGATGCTAATTTTATATGAATATTTTTGTTCCGTTAGGCTTAACTGCTGTAAATGCTCGGGCCGATGGCGGCGTTCCATTTCAGAACGTTCGGTCCCGTAGCTGCGCTTCGTTTTCCGAGCGCTGGTCCTCAAGGGGTTAAAACTCTATTTAGCAAGTGAAGCGGTTTTTTTGCAATTTAAAATATTTCGCAAAATAAACAAAATAAGACATCAAATAATATCTTTCAAATGTAAAAACTACCAAAATATCACGAAACAGGCAATGACTTCGTTCAAATGTTGACGAGTAGAAGCAATTTTCACCTCTATCATACCTTAACGGGCAACTTTCTAGCTTAGATATAAAAATTGATACAATTAAAGCTAAAAAAAAATGCAGAAGTTGGCGCCTGCAACTTTCTGATATTTAGTCAGAGCCTGAACTCATTCTTTGGGCTTCTTACCCTTGGAAAGGATAAGATTTGATAACTTTCTGTTGGTTGGTGTCGACATGTGCGTGGTGTACACGTGATGTGTGAAGGGTTAAACCCCACGTAGATATTTTGCGAAACTGATTGATCGTCACTGCATTTTATTTAAGTATTAACAAGTGCTGTGATACTTAATAGTATTGTATTTTCTTTAAAATTTTTTCAATTATACTTCAAGAATATAATATTTGCCATTATACTTTTTTAAAATTTACTTCAAGATATCATGTTAGGTATTCAACTTCTCTTAATAGCCAACTTAATGTAATAATATATTTTAATACTAGTTGAAATTTGTATGTTTCCCACCAGTACAGTTTTAGTTCAATAACTTTTGTGGCATTTTTCTTCATTTGTATAATATTTTTCCAACTTGCATGTCTGTCTGGAGGGGCACATTTAAATGGTAGTTTATGTACAGGTAAGGACTTATGACCAAACCCAATCCTCCACGTTAATTCTGCCTCCTTTGGTGCATACTAGGTGAGTCAACTCTCTTGGGCAAAACTTTAAGGCAGGTCAGATGGGAGGGTAAAGAGTAAGAATCTTATTCAACATATGGTCACAAGTGCAATGCTGACGCGCTACATGCACACAGAGCTAGAAACTAATGGATGCAAAAGGAGTCTCAAGTTTATTACACAAAGAAAATTTTACGTAAGAGTTTTGATTTTAAAAAAAGGTTTAGAGCCAGGCCGTGATCTATAAATTTTGAGTCCCCCTGCAAAAAATCAGCAGGACCCCTAACCGCCTACTGGTTTTCTGTGCCATTAGGGGCTGCTGGCACTTTTAGTGCCCCTCCACCCTTGTGGGATCTGCAAGTAGTTAGAAGTTACGACCTGTAGTATCTAATATGTGCTGTCCCAACAAAAGAGCAGCAATAATAAAAGTTTATTCAAAATGGCTTGTTAGTGCGATATTAAGTGCTTTGTTATTGCCACACATGTATTACAGCTATAGGCTATAAATTTCAGCCAACTACTTTAAACCTTTCTTGAAAGCTAAAGTGTTGTGTAAAATCTTCTTTATGTAATGTGTGTGTGTGTGAATTTTACCGGTTTTGCTTCCATCAGTTTTTCCAGCTTTGTGTGGATACAGCTCATCAGCCTTGTGCGACCATAGCTTCCTACGTGATTCATGCTTTTTATCCTCCCCTCTGTACCCCTTAAAGTTTTGCTCGAGAGTTTCGACTCACCCTGCATGTATAAATTTTTGGGTGTATTTGGAAGTTTAAACTCAAATAAGGTGTGGCTTTATTTAATAACCTTGCAGTCAGTGTGATAACCATATTATGATAATGTCCTCATGAAATTTGTTCATTTTATAGCATCTCTGTAATATTATATTGGGTTTAGTATTTACTTTGTGTGAAATTTCAAAGATATTTTACATCCACATTCAAAGCATATTAATACATATATTTTTGTACCTAAAAGTAGATAAAAGGCTTAAGTGATCCTAAAAGAAACCTTTAAATTCAAGTCATGAAATTTTTGGTGTGAAACATTGTATGCAGGGTCTATACACTATTCAATTTTCGGGCCCCTTCCAAAATTTAATTCTGTATCTGCCCCCTAATGACATATCCAGGGCATGTAAAATTTTCGGTGTGGCATGAATCTTTGTAGTTTTTGATCAAAAATTTCTTCTAAAACTTGATTATTTCATATTTTATTGAAAAGTTACTGTAGCTCAAAATCGATTGCAAATGGTACCGCTAAAATCATATTTGGACAAATAAAAATCATTAGTCATCATATAAAGCTGTTAAATTTTTTTTTTGTCTGATTAATGCTATACGACACATTCAAATGTTTTTATTCATATACCCTACAAAAGAAAAAACTGGGTATGTACAAATTTCATTCCAGCATGTATAAACATGCCTGGCTGGGCATGTAAAATTGTAAATGCTTTTTTAGCCCTGCATTTCAAGTTCTTGGTGTTCTGAGAAAATACGCCAGTTGTCTTAGAGTGATTTTTTACCATTTTAGGCTATTTTGTATGTACACTTTTGTTCAAAGGTAGTGAAAAGCACTTATTTTTGCAGGTTGTAGATTTCACAAAAGGAAGATATTGTGATTTTGCCAATTTCATTTGAACAGAACCAAAAGTTGATCATATACAAACAGTTGAAATACGTCCAAAACTTAAATCTTTGGATTATGACTGGCTAGCAAAAATTAATGCCTTGCAGAAAATTCTAAGTTCTCGATAAGATGTGAAGTTAATGCTCATTTTGTTTATGGGCTATAAATATTGTAACTTCTTTTAAGTTGCACTATATATGATGTGGGTTCAAAATATGTCTCACTGCAGTGTAATGTTCTGCATTAGTTTGAGGCGTTTCAAAGTGCTACGTTAGAAATCCTTTATTGCTTTATTTTATTTGTTTTGTTATTTGTTCATTCTTTTTTTTTTTAGAGCAAAATGAGAAAATATCTACTGAAAAGAGGGAAGGACTCCTCTGGAATTGAGACCGAGATGAAGAGAAGGAACAAATATTTATCCGATAAAATTCAGAATCTGCGTTACAATAAAGTTTAATTGAATAAATTTGATTTTAAGTGTTCTTTGTACTTTTATTTTCCTATTTATTGCATGCCATTTTTATTTAGCACTGGAGAGGTTAGTAATTTATTATATAAGTCTGAAATGAATTTTATAATAACCTCGGTGAAAGACACTTGTTTAATGCTATAAAAGTGAAAAATTAAACCAACAGTGGGTGGTAAGAAGGTAGCTGGAGTAGCAGAAATTAAAGCAAGACAAAAGGTAGAAATCAAGCTAGAAAAGCAACAGATGGTAGAAACTATGGTAGACTAGCAACAAATAAAAGCAGTGTGTGCTAGAAATCTTGCTATAAAAGCAAAAAATAAAAGCAGCATGTGCTAGAAATCTTGCTTTGCAAGCAGGAGAAAAAAGCAACGTATGCTAGAAATCTTGCTACAAAAGTCAAAAAATAAAAGCAACAGATGCTAGAAATCTTGCTAGTCTAGCTTAAAAATAAAGCAACAGATGCTAGAAATCTTGCTATAAAAGCAAAAAATAAAAAGCAACAGATGCTAGAAATCTTGCTACAAAAGCAAAAATAAAAAGCAACAGATGCTAGAAATCTTGTTATAAAAGCAAAAAAATAAAAGCAACATATGCTAGAAATCTTGCTACAAAAGCAAAAATAAAAAGCAACAGATGCTAGAAATCTTGCTATAAAAGCAAAAAATAAAAAGCAACAGATGCTAGAAATCTTGCTAGACTAGCTTATAAATAAAGCACCCTGTGGTAGAAATCTTGCTAGAAAAGCAAACAATAAAAGCAACACAAGCTAGAATTGGTATGCTTTAAAGCATGAAAAGTGTTCCAAAACACTGCATGGCATGCTAGTAAGTTTGCTAGAAAAAGCAAAGATTTTTGCTAGTTTTTCTTGCTAGAAATTAGCATGTGATGCTATAAAGCAAACAATTTCTAGCATGAATTTTGACCTGGGCTTGGGGGGAATTGGTGCCAAAAACAAATGGGCACAAGTTCACATGAGAGCACGTACCAAATTTCTCCGATTTCACACTACATCAGTAGAACCTTGCCAGTTCGGACTCTGTTAATCCGGATCGATCTGTTTTTTTTTTTTTTTTTTTTTTTTTGAGCAATCGCATTGCTTATTGTTTTCACTTGACTGTCTTTGGCGTTACGCTGATTATATCCCCCCCCCCTTGCAGCACCACCGTCGACTGGCTGCTCCCGATGCTGCTCCTCTAGCGAAAACTGTCTCCAGGTTACGTTCATATCCTACACACACAAACTCACACACACATACACACACTCATGCCTCTACACAGACACAAACACACACACGTCTACACACACATACACGCACGCACACATACTCACACAAACGCCTACATATACACACTCGTGGTTGCAAAAAACATAATTTGAATTCAAAATGTCAAAATTCAAATTAATTATTTTTTGCTTTTGTGGGAGAGGGGGCTTTTGGTGACATCAAATTACTGCTCGGGTGTTACCCATGCTATTCACGTTACTGATACAAATATTAACATACTTGTGCTGAACTTGACTCCATAAAATACATCGCAATGATGTATGCTTACACTTCTTCATAAAAACAAACAATAATTGCTTAGAAAATTTAAAATATTACTGTTGGTAAAAAATTTGCTGTGCAAACTCTTGCAGGAAACATATGTTCGAAGCAAACTTTTCTTAATCATCTGCAAACTTTTTTTGGCTCTGCTATTATATTAGTTCGCAATGAAAGAATTTTTACTGAAGTTTTCCGAATATTCGGTATATTTCTATCATACTTAAGTCAGGCCTGTTATATTTCAAAATTTGCCCAGGGATGAGGGTAAGGGTTGTGATCAATACATCTTTGGGGAAAAAACAGCAAGATGGGTACAAAAATGTCCAATATCATCTTAAATTCATTGGGGGGGGGGGGGGTCAATCCCCCCTCCCCCATGCATTGCCGAAAAGACAGGCCTGTCATTCAGATGTGGAGAAAATAAAATGCTCATTGACTGCACAAAATGCAACACCAAGAAGGAGTAGTCAAAATGAAACAAATATTACACACGAAATAACAACATTGATTACAAAATAAAAATAAAATTATCATTTTTTATTGGAAAGGGGGCCTCCATTTCTCATCGCTTTAAAAAAAAAGGGTTCGTAAGATAAAAATATGCAATTCTTTGTGCTTTCAATCACGTATCCATGAAAGCAAGAGATTAATTTCATAAATTTATCTATAGATTTTCCAAGATAACAACCGGTTATTATTGATATTAATTTAAAAATTCTGAGCGAAGTACATATTTGCAGCAAATGTATTAGGGCACGGACGCCATCAAACCCACCGTTCGGTGCAACCGGTTGTTCTATACGAACATTCTTGATGTTGGCATTGCTCTAAAACGCTGACATTGAATCATACTCATGACCGTAATCAATGTCGGTTTGACGGGTGTTGTCTGTTGTGATATGAAAGATTTGTTTTATTATTATGATTATATCTAGCTCAAATTTGAGCATATCTTTATGTAAAACATATTAGTTCTAAAATGTAGGTTCATATAAATTTCATTGATATAATTTTGTATTCCTCTTGCTCTGGCCTTATAGCATCGAAGTTGCTTTTATGATTATTTCCTTTCCATTTTCCAAAAAGCTTTGGGGGGAAAGTCTAAAGTACTTTCAGCTTTATAAAAAATTCTCATGTGTTTTAAGATTGCTCAATTTTATTATTTTCATTTAAAGGCTATTTTTTAAAATTTAGTAATGAAGTCTTTAGGGAAGTATTAATGCTAAATGGCTACTTAGTCAGGGGTCCCTACACCCCTAAAGGCAAGGGTACACTCCCCTAAATATCGCGAAGCCCTCCCAAAAGCAAGAGCCCCCCCCCCCAAAAGTGAAAAATACCCCTCAAAACACCCCCCTTTCCTCCTAAAAATTTCATTGGCACAGTCTACATGACCCTTCTAGGTGAGCACCCCTGCCTTAGTTACGACTACCACGTTTTTAATGTCAGGTGTTTCACTACCATTATTAAAACGGGGACGGGGGAATAAAATCCTTGCAGGTATGCATTAAGGGGGATATTTTGATGGGGACGAAATATGGAGCTGTCTGGTAACCATACTGTTTTCTTTCCCCTTAAGTCATAAGGCTGTTGCGTTATCCGTGCTGAGCACCTGATCAAAAGTAATAGGTAATCACTTTGACAAAGAACAAACGAACATTTATGGTTGCACCGGTACAATGCTGGTGTCTAGATAGAAAGTCGTGACCTGTTAGTATAGGAATTTTAATAAAAATAGTAACCATACTAATGTATACATGCATGCAAAAGCAAAAATTTCCCAAATTGCATTCAGTTGCTGCAAACTCTATTCTGACTTTAATCTTAAATTTTTGCGTGCGTCATTAGTACTGATGGATCTAAAGTTCTTCTGAACTCTTAATTAGCTGTAAACTGATATGCCTTTTATGATTGTGCAGTACATAATACTGGTGTCACTAGCATTATGTACAACAATAGCATTTTTTTTTTTAGTCAAGTATTTAATTTTGTCAATTTTGTTATTATTTTGTCCAAATCTTGTCTCAAGGTGTTAAGTGATTATTTTTAGGTATAATGTGTGTACTATATAATTTATTTAAAAAAAGGGATTTAAAAAGATATTTTTATTTATCTTTCAGTTAATATGTGGCGTGCTACTGTTGGTTATGATGTAAATAATACAAAAAATGGAGATGATGGGGATGACGATTGGGAAACTGATCCAGATTTTATTGTAAGTAAACCTTTTAAATTGTGCTAAGTTCTTGATTGTAACTTAATAATTTATTGCATCTTCATCAGTTTTTGAAATGAAATGCATTATTATATGATTTTAAAGTAGGCTTGCCAGCTTTCTGAAATGTTCAACTGGGACATCGGAATCCCCCCCCCCCCTCAGCATTGCTATTATTCAAAGGGGTACGCTCTCCTGGCTGAGTATTAGAGCGTTTTATATGGTAGTTTATTTTCAATGCTATGAATAAATGGTTACTAATTATGAACCTTAATATACAAAGGTTGTAATAAAAACTGACATAAGCAGATAAAATTTAAATATTTCAGTTCCGAGATGTAAATACAGTGAAGCACCGTTTATACGGTTTTGAAGGGACCGAATGAAAATAGCATATAAATGAAAAAAAACATATAATAGGTGTATGTTAATGTGTATTAGACTCTGCAGGGACCAATTTAAAAAACGTATAATTGATAAAAACGTATAAAAGAGAAACATATTAACGGTGCTTCACTGTATTTACAATTCATTTTGATTAGAAAAAACACTTTGAATGAGGAATAAAAAAATGAACAATAATTACATATACTTTTCATATTATAGGATTTTTTAGTCTTATTTGGATTTAATCTTGTTTCAAAAACCCTCACAAGCTAATCCGGTATTAATTTTACAAGTCAATGTTGTAAATGATAAAGTAACTATCCTAAATAATCCTTCACAATTAATTATTTTTGGACCATTTTGATCATTTGTAACAAATTTATCCTTTACTGGGACGTGAAGTAAACCTGCCGGGACACCGAGATTTTGTTCGAAAACCGGGACTGTCCCGGTCAAACCGGGATGTCTGGCAAGTCTACTTTGAAGCAATGCATATACATAGCCTATATAACACAACCCTTGAAGGAAAAATCTGAGCTGGAACTTGTGTTATTCAAAAATTACTCCCTTTCATTGCATACAGGTGTGCAAAATCTGCCAATCTGATTTATCAAGAGTGCAACTCAGGCAGTGATTTTTTTTTTTACTTTGCTGATGGCAGAAGTAGTTTTCTTTGCTAAGCCGTGTTTCTTTTGTACAGATTTGATTATTATCATAGCTTGTTGAGTGGTTTGAAGATGGTATTGAAAATTACTGCTTATTAAATGTTTCAGAGACAAAAATATTTATAAAGCCATGCTAAAAATAAACTTTAAGCATACAATTTTTCTTAGTTTTTGAATGTTTCTTTATTTATATTTTTGGAAAAATCGAAACAAAAATATACGTAAATCTAAAAAGAAAAGCTACAAAAAATTTAAAAAAAAAACTTTCCTTTTTGACACTAATGACTTTACTTTGTTAAATTTTTTTTAGTAATGTCTCTTGATTTTTTAATGACAAAAAATTAGCTTCAAATAAAGTTCTTAAAATACAGATCACAAACAGCATAAAATTTTAATACTATTTATCTGAAAACTAAGGTTTTTTTTCCTGATAAAATTATTTATTTTCAGAATGATGTTACTGAAGAAGAACAGAGATGGGGATCAAAAACTGTAGAAGGTTCAGGCCGAACTGCTGCTGCAATAAAGTACTTCTGTTTTTATTCTCCCATTCATATTAGCTAAGCAAGACATTTTAATCTCTAAGCAGGGCCGGACTAAGTTTTTGAAGACTGGGCACGAAATTTATTTACCCCCCCCCCACCCTCCCCACCCTGAACTTATTTTATATGCAGAAGCAGTAAACTATCTTTATACTTGTGTATTAACATAGCTGTACTAAATTTGGTGGTATCTTATATTGCAAAAAAATAGAAGTGACAGACATAGTATTAGGATAACTAAGCATGATAATATTAGATGTCATCAAACTTTGCCCGTTGCAGTAAGCCCTTAATATCAAAGTTATCTATGGTGTGGCCTTAATAATGTTGTAAATATAGAACGAACTTGGAACGAGTGGTTTTGGGATTTACGGTAGATATTAAATTTTTACAGGGATTTTTTTTCTCTAAATTTAATATTTACATCTTGCTATAGTGCGATATAGAATGAGTCCAAAATCAAAATTTTACCTACAGATTTGGTTGATGCCTCCAAATGTTGGTGCCCTGTGACCGTTCCCCCATATGCCCATGTGTTAATCCGGCCCTGTCTCTAATTGATTATTTTAAATGTGTTTATTTGTTGGATTTTTTCTTTCTTTTTCATTTATTGGAGCGCTCAAATTTTATATTTCACTAGGTGCACCAAGCACTGTTAACCCCTGCTAATTCCATTACCCGAGCAATGCCGGGTACGGGAATGCTAGTATATATGTATATATATATGTTATCTCAGGACATTGATTTTTATATATTAAGATTTTGTTTATTTGGCGAATGATTTCCAATTGCAAAGAGTTGCTTTTCGTTTTTAAAGAGTTTTTAGTCATTTTATTTGAAGAAAGCGTTTATTTTACATCGTTATGGGGGGGGGGATGAGTGATTTTCGCTTATTCAGAGAACTGTTTTTACCTTTATCATTTTTTTAAACGATATCTTTTTTTATTGTTTTATTCTTTTTCATATGTGGGATGTTGCAACGGGATTTCCCGTTTGTTCTAGATTGGTAGTTAGTTTTTTACACTTAATATCTGAGGACGCTTTTTATCCTTTGAGTATGGCTGACAGAACAAACCATAAAGTACGGGAGAAAAAATAGTTAATAAAACAACTGCTCAGTGGGCATTAGATAAATCAAGTTGTAATAAATATACGCATTCTGACACCAAGCAGCTTAAAACCTTTTCTTTTTACTTATTTTTTTCAACAAAACAGTTGAAACGCTTGATAGTTTATTGAAATTTTTTTACTTTTCAATTTACAAAGTTTGAACAGAACAACGTCTGTCGGGTCCTTTAGTTACCTATAATTTTTCCTAATTTTGGGAGGATCCCGGGGTCCCTGGATTCCTTATATATATGCCCTTGTCCTTAACCGATCTTTAACTGTTATTAACGATCCTTTTAAAGTATTGATTATATTTGCAAACACAGACCATCCACATTTTATTGTTATACCTATGTTTAAGCAAGAACTTCTTTGTATACAACATTTTTAGTTTTTTTTCCTGGTGCTAAAATTATTAAGCTGCTTGATGAACTGACTTTGGAGCAAGCTACATAACATTGGCCGTGTGAAAAAAAGTCTTCTCTTAAATCGATCCCTGCTACTTTTAATGTCTGTCCTTGTGACTTATTAATGGTTAAGGAAACTGCACTCTTCTAACTTCAAAAGGATAGTCCGCCTGTGATGATGTTCTTAAAACTTCGTTTCTAGTTTTGAAAAAATGAAAGCAAAAGACAGAAACATTATGATTTGACTTGAGAAAAGCCTCGAAGAATCACGCGAGAAACAAAAACAATATCAAATTTATAGTTCGTTATCGACCAAAAGTTGAGATGAAGTACTGAATAATGATTTGAATGGAGGAAAGCCTTCGAAAATAAGGGATTTGAATTTCAATGACAGGTTTTAATTTCGCAGAAATTAAGAGGTTTTAATTAATTTCTCCGAACTAATTGAGATTTCAAAAAATCCTTTCTTAGTGGTTACTTTCGTAATCATGCGGACATGCCTGCCAAATTTCAAGTCTGAAGCTTCAGCGGTTTTGGCTGTGCGTTGATATATATATATATATATATATATATATATATATATATATATATATATATATATATATATATATATGTGTATATATATATATATATATATATATATATATATATATATATATATATATATGTATATATATATATATATATATATATATATATATATATATATATATATATATATATATGTATATATATATATATGTTATCTCAGGACATTGATTTTTATATATTAAGATTCTTCGCCTAGTTGTTCTACCTGCTCACCTTTTCAACAGACTTATAATTTTTATGTTCATTATTTTTAGCATTCAAGAATTGAGGAGTAATGTTGTGAAAGATGATGCTGAATTAAAGAAAAAGAGTTTGGAAAGTGGTCCTAAGTCATCCTTTGGTTATGGAGGAAAATTTGGGGTTCAAGCTGACAGAATGGATAAGGTAAAATAAGCAAAATAGCTTTTAAATTCTTCAATTTTAGTTATTGAATTTCAAGTTATTTCAAGTATATAACTTTAATGATTTTTTTCATTTCTAATAAAAGAACTTTTTATAGTTAGATTTTCGATTCAAGACGAGATAGAATAATCATCATGTTTAATTCTTAGAAGTTAGCCTAACTTAATCATATTCATAGTTTTAAAAACTTATTAAATAAACATTTAAAACTTTTATAAAACAAATTATTAAATATAAAAAGTAATAAACTTAAATTTTTAAATTACAACACTAACTACTAAAATGCTAAATTACATAGACTTTAATGCATTTTGCTCTTCTTTTATTGATTAATTACATGATCTGAGCTAAAATGATGTTTGCTGAAATTAGTCGGACCTCCATATATCGAAGCAGCAAATTGCCGGAAAAAAAGTTCGATATATAGAAATTTCGATATATAGAAATGATCTTAGTTTATCATAAAAATCTTCTATAACATTAAAGTTAAAAAACTAATTTTTGGGTATGAAACTCAATTTCTAATTTATACGAGCATCCGATTAAATGAAAGTTAATCATTAAAAAATTAAATGAAATATTTACTGTGTGAGAACTGCATTGTTTCTAAAAAACCAACTGTAATGTTGTTTCATGTTTTTGAGTGAAAGTTTTCTGTAAGTTTCAGTACTTTTATTATGGCTTTCCGAATTCTCATAACAACAGGAACTCTGCTTGCTGACCAGAAATGACATTTTTTCGCCTTCAGACACCTTCATTCTTCAGCAATTCAACTTCATCCGCAACATTAGGGGTTTTCGTTTTGACGATGGTAGTCGAGAGAAAAGTTAAAAATCAATCTACTTAACTTGAATGATTTTCACTGAAGCTAAAAAGACTAGGAATGATAAAAAACAGACAAAACGGATAACTTGAAACTGGTTTTACTGTATTACTGGTTAGAACTAAGATTCTAAATAAACTTGAGCGAGTTTAAGAACTTCAGAACTTAAAAACGACCTATCTACACACCCCGCATCCCAAGATTCCTTATGAGTTTCGTAGGAACCTTTGGTGAACATAATTTTCTCCCCTAAACTTAATTTTTCAGGAGACAAACTGTCGAAAGTGGAAAAAAAATCTACGAATGACTCGGGGGAAAAAAATCGATATATACAGGTTTTTTCGATATATGGAAACAATTTTTCTATGTAAAGGACATGGAAGTTTGCTGGGATTTCGATATATAGAAAATTTTGATATATGGAGGTCCGACTGTATGTAGTTTTTTCATGTTATGCAAACATACTGTTCTGCATTTTGAAAATAGTGTATCCTTTTTTACTTTTTGTCTTTATGAGGAATGACTTAGTTTTTAAATGCATTCTTAAATATATTTTTAAAATCTCTTTTTTTTTCTTTCAGTCTGCTGTTGGACATGATTATGTTGCTCATATTGAAAAACATACTTCTCAAGTAGATGCCGTAAAAGGATTTGGGGGGAAATTCGGTGTCCAAGCTGATAGACAAGATAAGGTACTTAAATTTGTTGTTTTAAAATTTCTCCTCTCTTGGCCATGTCATTTTCAATTTCAGTTACAATCTCTAAAATGTTTGACAGTTCAATGATTTGCATTCTTAATTTTTTTTCATACAAAGTTGCTGGGGATAAATACTAATTTTATGTTTAAGAAGGGAATTTTTATTGTTGTAACTATGAATTTATTATTCTTTCTTTCTTTCTTTCTTTTTTTTTTTTTTTTGCATTCCAGTCTGCACTTGGATGGGATCATCATGAAAAAGTTGATAAACACGCTTCTCAAAAAGGTATGTTACCATTAAAGTTTAGGCTGGCATAGTAAAGAAAGGAAGAGCAGTTTTATGTTTGGTTGATTTTGAAAATGAGTTAAAAATGTCTTTTTCTAGTACAGTGAAACCTTTTCAAGCAGCCACTTGTCTTAAGCAGCCACCCCTCTTATCGACCATTTTGTTGCGGCACGAATTTTTTAGTATTAGACTTAATTTTAGAAAAACCTCTAGCAACAGCCATCCAACCTTTTTGGACGGCCAGCAAGTGGCTGGACCCAACCCATTTTTCAGGAAAATCTATTCATTATCTCTTTTTAATCTGCAGCTTTTCAGTTCAAGAAGGAGACGTTTCACTGGCTGCTAACGAATTTCGATAGTTTTGGAGTAAAAATGATGCTTAAGCTTATTTTATCAGTTGATCAGTGTGTGTGTGTGATTTGGGTTGCAAAGAATACTGTAAAAAATCTTTTTGTGAATCTCGAACAACATGTTGAAGTTCTGAGCAATATGAGCACAGAAAATTGGTGAGAGAATTAATAGAGTAGGATTTAGAATTATTTCCAACACGAAACAGCAATTGATTGTTTTTATAATTAGAGTGCCCACTGAGAGAAACATTTTCTGGTGAGCTATTAAATCTAATACAGAACAAATATATTTTTGCGCCTTTCATGTACTAATTCACTCTTTGACAATCAATTTATACTTTGTACATTTTGTAATCACCAGCAAGCTAAACTTTGAACTGAAGTGATTTAGGGGATAATAAATAAAGTCATCGGAAATGTGGATATAATGACAACTAAATTGGTTAGAGATTTACATTTTGAACTGAAAAACAAATTTTAAAACAAGTGTTGAAGAAAAGTAAAACCTTAGTTACAAATTGTATCCTATTTTTGAAATCATAAAATAATTAAATAAAATATTATTTCCCTTTAGAAAAGCCTCAAACTTAATTTTAAGTGATAGATTAGCTTATATTATGTACGTAATTTAGAAATTACATTTCAACTGTAAGGAAAACCCTTTAAAATGACCACCCCCTTTGAACAGTCAAAGTGTTACGGAACGGAAGGGTGGCCGCTCAGAGAGGTTTCACTGTTTTGTGTAGTTAATGTTTTAGTTCAACTTTTATTTAATTGTTCAGCAATATATTATTGTATTGTGCAGAACCTGGCTAGAACAATACATGGTTCAGTAATAATTCCCTGTATAACAGTAATAGTTTTGAGTTTCCCGTTAATTTGCACAAAATATAATGTAAATTCCTTTTTAACTTGTCCTGTTTATCCTTCTACAACAATAACTTTGTTTTAAATACTGGCAAATGGGAAAGCATTTGCTTATTTTTTGATCCGCTTGAAACCAAGCTGATGACATGCACCCTTTCTGCAACTAGTAAAGATCAGTTTGTCTAGTTTCCACCTGTTATGTCAAATATTAGAGTGGTTCCTCCCTTAATTGTGCTCCTCTATGCATTTCTCAGAAATGGAAATACAATTGCATAACCTTGATTTAATGATTGTCAAGGACTGGAAAAAGTTGTCGTTAAATGCAGTCCTTCAATTACATCTTCAGTGCAGTCAAATCCGGAAAAGTGAAATGTATCATTGAATTGAGGAAATCGTTAAATCAAAGTTATGCTGTACTGAATCTTGCTGGTTGCAAATTAATAAAATCTAAAATATGCAGATGAAGAAAAAAAATCAAGACAAATTTGATTGTATTTTAAATTTAATTGGACAAATTTATTCTTCACGTCAATCAAGAGTCTCAGTCATGGGTAGAGAAAGAAAAGTTTTGCTCTGATCCAAAACTTTTGGTGTCAAATTTTGCACCCAGGTTTTTAAATCTTCATGTAAATTTACAATTTTTGGTCTCCAAATACAACTTATTGCTTATTTCTAATACTAATTTGATGGTTACAGTATTTATTCGTTTTATTTCCCTAAACCCTTTAGGCCTTAGTTCTAAAGTTTTTACTGCTTACTCGTTCTCGCTGATGATGTTTCCATTACAAAATGAAGTGTTCTTTTTTCACTTCCAGTTCATCGGCTATCTCTCTGTGCACAGCTATATGTGTGTCTGTGTATTCATACTCATACATGTACAAACACAAGTGTATCAAAAAATGAAAAGCTTAGATTTGGTTATCTATTTGCAACTGTTCAATAAAACATCTAGTGCAAAAAGGCAAATATTGACCCAACAAATTTTTATTTTATGTTTTTGACTTTAAGGAGAGAGGAAGATAAAATTTAAACTAATTATTTGTTTTATTATCAATTGCAAAACAAACTTCGAAATAAATAAATAATGCTTCAATCAAGTTTTTATAAATTTATTGCAGGAAATAAAATTTTTAAGAATGTCATATATATTAACATTTTATGTTATTACCGTGGGCAAAAAATTTAGAAAAATTACTTTCTGAAGCATTTTAGTCACTTTTTGAGCAATGGCTTTTATTTTATAACTAAACTGCAAAAATTAATTTACAACTTCATCTGCATACCCTCTGACCGTGACAAGGGCGCCCATATCGGGGGGTAAGGGGGCTCAATCCCCCCTTTGAAATTAGAACTTCCTTGCTTTTAGTACTTTTTTCTTTGCAGAAATGTGAAAACATTTCTTCTCCAGCCGTTAATGAATAAGTTATTAAAAACATCGAATTTTAATAACTCTAATCTGCATTAAAATCAGTTTCCATGGGGAAAATATCTGAGCCCCCCCCCCCTTTTACAATTTTTCATATGGGCACCCTTGCACCCTGCAGTGTGGGGGAGGGGGGTTCCAAGAAATTGAAAAAAAAATTGAAAAACTTATCACTAAGACTTATTAATGTGGCAAACATCATCGCCTCAGAAACAATAAGACATCTAATCCCAGAAATAACACCAAGATATCTTACTGTTGCTCTGAGGCGACGATATACACTGCTGACCTCTGGGGAGGAGGGACCCTATAGATTTTGTTGTAGGAGGGACCAAAAATTATATATTCTGGTACTGCTGAAATTTCACTGTATAACTTCCGTTTCAAAATTTAATTGCTCTTTTGCACTATATTCTCACATGTTGGTGACAAATTTCACGTATGCAATATTGTACTTAATGGTTAATTTTGGTCTTAATTGATGAAATTTTATTAATTAACTCGACTGCTAATGCATTTCTAAATAAAAAAAACCTGCATTTGTTTGGTTTTGACTTTCTTCTCTTAACTTTACTCCAGATTATGCATCAGGATTTGGTGGGAAATATGGAGTTCAGAAAGATAGAGTGGACAGAAATGCTGTTGGTTGGGATTACATTGAGAAAACAGCGGAGCATGAATCACAAAAAGAATCAGCTGTTGGGTGGGATTATCAAGATATTGATGGTTAATTCTTCTTTTAATTGATGACTTTTCTATTATATATGTATGTCGCAGTGAAACAGTTCACATGTAACATGTTTGATAGTAAATTTTGAAAAAAAGGTTTGCTTTTTTAATTAACTGGACTGCTAATGCATTTCTAAATAATGACAAGCTGCATTTGTTTGATTTTATTTACTTCTCTTAACTTTACTTCAGATTATGCATCAGGATTTGGTGGGAAATATGGAGTTCAGAAAGACAGAGTGGACAGAAATGCTGTTGGTTGGGATTACCTCGAGAAAACAGAGAAGCATGAATCGCAAAAAGATTATGCCAAAGGCTTTGGTGGAAAATTTGGAGTTGACAAAGGAAGGCAGGATAAATCAGCTGTTGGGTGGGATTATCAAGAAAAAACTGAAAAGCATCCTTCACAAAAAGGTAATTTTGTATAATTAGTGAAATAAATTATTTATGTTAGCTCTTTAATACCAATAATTTTTGTTTAGTTTTATTTCAATGGAAAATAGGTTTGATCAACATATTTAATCAACAGGTGTGTTTACTGGACAAATATCTTTGTATTTTGGGATGTGTTGTTGACTGTTCATTTTGTTCACATTTACGGGCCTGAAGAGAAAAGGAACTCTTCAACTTTCATTCAACCAGGCCCAGATCTTCGTACGAGGGGGTGGGGGGGGGGGGTCCATTAGTCCAGAAAATTAAAAAAAGACATTGGGGAAAAAAAACAGCATTAAGACTTATGAACTTTGCAAATATACAAGGCTGGCCTCTGGGGATTTACAGATAAGTTAATATAAAGGTAGATTATTTACATGGATAGGTTAATTCTTTTTCCATGCGAATATCACCTGTGATGAAAAAGAAAGGAAATAAAATTAATTTCATTTATTAAATTATTTGTGTATAATTCGTAGAAATCTTAGAATTCTAAATTTCACCTACATATTTTCATAAAATTTGATAGGCTTTTATCTTTGAAAACATTTTTGTAATATTTAGCTCTGTTAAAGGAAAGTCAAAATTTGATTCAGTTCGAAAATTAAGAGTCAAAAGTTTAAAAAAAAATTATGTGTTGAATACAAGTATGCATTAGCCCTGAAATTACCTGAAAAATAAATGTATTTGTAGACAAAGGGATCAAAGTTACTCGAGGTAGAGGTACCTGTCAACCAACTGTACTACAGATTTTATAGATTAGTGGTAGTGCGAAAGAATTGTACATGCATGCATAGTTCAATGCACAATACTAACAATGTGAAAATGTGATATTTATAATGCTTAATAGGGTCTTAGTTTCACATATTTTCTGTAATATCTTGGATAATACCAGGTCCGGCTATTAATTTCCAGGACCAACTTAACTGCAGGAGATCGAAAAGCCGAAAGATGGCGCTAATGATTACATATTGAAGATCGTTTTTTTGCTCATGTGCAGTGCTATCAGCCTCACTCTGAAGTAAGTGGTTCTCGTAGAAAGGCACATTAAAATGTAGTGTCTCAATTCCTGTTGTCGCTATAACGCGAACTTCCAGTGTGAGTACGGATTGCGGCCGACCTGTGTGAGGATCATCATCGATCTTTCATACCCGCCCCGAAAGTTTTTAAACCTTTCAAAAGCTATTGAGCGGGATAACGCTGTACAGTTGATTTTTTGCAAACAAATAATGAAAAGAGAAGTACAACTTAAGTTGGTCACCTTATGACATGCGTTACTATAGTGGATTTACGAAAAATATAAACTTTGGTTTCCAAAAGACTATTAATACGTGTAACGAAATCAAGAGGGCGCCATCGACTTGGCTGAGTAGTGGAGGGATGACGGAACCCTGGACCCCTGTTGGGCGAGATGAAAAGGGGGGAGTCGAAAAAACTTCCTTGGAGAGTGAGAGTGGAGAGGACGAGCGGAAAGGAGGCTGGAAGGTACAGCTGAAAAGGTTGTTTCGAGGCGAAGAAATGAGCCTTCTGAAATCGTTGAGTGCCATGTTTCCCGGAACCCCTGAAAGTTTCCCCTCCTCTACCTGATGATGAAATGTGGAAATGAATTATGCCCTCGAGAGAATTCACGATATTCCTCATATTGACTGGCCAAAACTTTCACGAGATTTGTTGATCCACGGGGCCCCGCCATTACGAAGGATGCAGCGAACGAACAGTAAGTTTTTGTCATATTATTGGTGACCAATTTGTTCCTATCATATTAAGGCTATGATATAATTGAATTTTGTCAATGTGTAAGGTTTCATGTAATTCCAATACATTTATGTTAATTAAACTTTTCCTTGTAATCTACGAAAGTGTAATGTTTCACTATGCCACGTGGTTTTTATTCTTTAGGAAAAATAGTGATATATTTGAGTAGCATGTGTTACGATAATTAAGAATAAATTTGGATTTTAGCTCAATTTGGATTTTTACGGTACGATGCAATTAGATTGCGGATCGCCACCACGTGACGCCATTTGACTCTGTCTGGTAAATTGGCTTGTTTGTGATTAAGGAAATATTTATGAACTGGGTTATCGGACTGGATAACACAAAAGCTATACGATCATAAAATTTAATTACGGAGTTAAACGTTATTTTGTTATTTTTTTTGGTTGATAACAGAAGCAAACAGTCCGTACAAATGGTGCCGTGCCATTTTTTTTTCATGTCACCTTACACACTGATTCGAAGTACTGTGGACCTTTTTATGAATTCATTGTATGATATATGAAATGTTGTGCATTTATTTTTAATAATTAATTTTAATTTGGTCAAAAAATTAATTTTGTGTACTTCACGTTATATTATAAACAAAATGACTGCACCGGAGCAAATTGTTGGTTCTTTTATGCCTTTAGGGCTAAATTTTTTCCAGCTTTCTAACCTGCCTGTTTTTAAAGGCAGAGATTCGACTGTAGGGTTAGAGGAATTTTTAGAGCGGATATCAGAGGCCGCGATCCAGTGGAAGTGGACAGATCAAGAAAAGTTGTTCGCTTTGAAAGATAGACTATATGGGGAAGCTAGGGAGTGTATGCGAGAGTTAGGGGAGGATGCGAAGGATTTTGATAGCCTAGTTCGCTCGCTGAAAAGAAATTTTAGCAGAACCACACCTCCTAGTGTAGCATTACATGAATTTTTGAATTTTAGACAACCTCCAGATATGCCTGTAGAGCGTTTTCTCGCCCAGGCGGAGCAGAAAAGTAGAAAGTTAGATTTCGCTACATCAGGGGCGTCAGTTGAGGACCAACGGGAATCGGCGGAAACTCAGAGAAAGCATTTTCTTAAAAGTATGCTGTTGTCAAATTTATGCCCTGAAATTCTTAGAGGAGTAATTTCCAAAAATCCTCAGACTTTGGAAGAAGTTAAAAGCGCCGCGTGTATCGAAGAACTCGCTTGGAAAAGCGCTCGATTAAATTCTAACCCTTTTACACAATATACAGAAAACCCACAAGTTTTTCAGTTGTCGCGAGAGCCAAATAGTATAGAAAATAAGTTAACTAATATCTGTGAGACTTTAACAAAACAAATGTCATTATTACAGGAGAAAGTAGATGGGTTGGAAAAACAATTGGCAACTCCCAATAATAGAAATATGAATACGAATCATAGAAGTCATAGAAAGGTTGGGCCATGCTTTCGCTGTAAGCGGATGGGGCACTTAAAAAAGGACTGCAATGTCGATATTGGGTATCAAATTGATCAAAATTTAAACTAAAAAGGGAAGCTGTGTCTACTCCTTCACTAGCAACAATTCCCATAGTCTGTAAGGAGATTCTTTTTCAACATGAAACGAAAAGTAGTTTACCCATTATTAACGTAAAAATTAGTAAAGCAAATTTTTTAGCACTTTGCGATAGCGGGGCATCCTTAAATATCACTGAAAAACAATGCCTTCCAGAGAATGTTGTTTTAGAGGAATGTAACATTGTGGTAAGAACTGTAGGAGAAAGATGTGTATCTCTAAACAGGATGGTTACATTGCCAGTAGAAATCGCTGGGATCACTAGAAGTGTTTTGTTTTATGTTGCTGATTTTCCTCTGTCTAAAAATTTTAAAATAATACTGGGCAATATGTTTTTTCAACAAAACAAGTGTGTTTTAAATTATGAGCAAAATTGTATTTCTTTTGATAAAGTTTCGTGTTCATGGTTCACGGGTAATGAGCAGTCAAATGAAAAAGCAAATCTAATTATGACTAATGAGACAATTCAACATGATGCGGTTGGTAAAACTTGTAGCACAGTTAATGAGAAGGCAAATGTAATTTTACCTACTGAGACAATTGAGGAAAAAGCTCATTTTGAAAATGATTATGCTTATGTGCAGAGCAAAAATATTTTACAACCTTTTTCACAGACTTTAATTAACGTTAAACTAGAAAGACCAGTTGACTCGGAATTGTTTATGGTTGAGTCGTGTAATAAGTCTGAAAAAGAGTATTTTGTTGCTCGTTCAGTGCATAAGTCTAATGACAATTTGATTTTTCCTATTCTAGTTTTAAATCCAACTGATGACGTTATTCACTTGAATAAATTAACTAAAATTGTAAATTGTTCACCAGTAGTTTCGGAAAATGAGGTTAAAAATGAAATCTTCGCGGTTGAAAATGAAAATCAGTGGGGAGAATGCGCTGAGGTTGATTTGCATTGGGATGAAGATTTTGATTTATCTCATTTAAGTCCGGAAACTAAGTTTAAACTTTTAGAATTTTTGGATAAAAACAAAGATGTTTTTGCAAAGTCTGTACTTCAATTACCGGGTTGTGATACTGTTTTGCATAAAGTCCCTTTGACTGATGATGAACCGGTTAGAAAACGCCCATACAAAGTGCCATATAACTTAAGGAAGGAAATGAATAATCAATTAGATATTTTGATCGAGTCGGGAATTCTGGAACCCTCCACTTCGGCATTTTCTGCACCTATTTTGCTGGTTAAGAAAAGCTCAGGAGATTTTAGGCTTGTAACAGATTTTAGAGCGTTAAATGCAAAGGTCGTCCCGGATTCCTTTCCTATTCCGATTATTAATGAGGCTATTGATAATTTAAGCTCAGGTACTATTTTTTCGACACTGGACTTAACAAGCGGTTTTTTTCAACAAATTGTGGCGCCTGAAGATAGGCATAAGTTAGCTATTACCTCACACAGAGGACTATATCAATTTACGCGTTCTCCTTTCGGACTTAGAACTTCCGCAAATTCGTTTCAGCGTCTGATGTCAATTGTTTTATCGGGATTAGAGCCCCTAAATATTGGAATTTATATTGATGACATAATTATCAGCAGTAAGTCGATTGAGGATCATTTTCCTAAATTACAGGTAGTTTTTGATCGCCTGCGTCAGCATAAGTTGAAGCTAAAACCAAGTAAATGTAAGTTCTTAACTGAAACAATAAAATACCTCGGTTTTGTAATTACAAAAGGAAAAGTTTATCCTGACAAAAGTAATCTCGAAATTGTTCAAAATTTTAATATCCCGAAAAGTAGGAAGGACGTTCGATCATTTTTAGGAGCGGTTAATTACTATCGGAGATTTGTTCCGGATATTAGTCGTAGGGCTATAAATTTGACGAATTTAACAAAAGAAAAATTAAAGTTTAAATGGACAAAAGAAGCTGAACAGGAATTTTTCGACTTGAAGTCAGCTCTTATTAAAGAGCCTTGCCTTTCTTTACCGGACATGACAAAAGATTTCCACCTTTATACTGATGCGAGTAATACTGCAATAGGTAGTGTGTTATGTCAGTTAGACGGCTCAGGCTACTATAAGCCCATAGCTTTTGGTAGTAGGAAATTAAATATGGCTGAAACTAGATACTCTGTAACTGAGAGGGAAGCTCTTTCAATTGTATATTTTACCAACTATTTTCGACAGTATTTGCTGGGTAGAAAATTTTACATTTACACCGACCACGCTCCCCTGACTGGCTCTTTAAAAATTAGAGACTCTTTTTGCAGAATTGCAAGGTGGTCACTTTCTCTATCCCAATTCGAATATGAAGTAAAATTCGTGCCCGGCAAAGTGAATAGCGTGGCCGATTTTCTCAGTAGGCATGTTAGTTCTTGTAGAACTGTTCAGGGTCACATTTTTATGAATGAGCAAACTTCTGAGCTAGACGTAATTATCCCAGAAGTAACTATGGAAATCATAAAAGGGGAACAACTCGAGGACGATAGATGTAAGCAAATTCGGGAAAATATGAAAAATAAAATGCCAAATAAGCCATCGAATTTAAAGTTTTTTGAGAAGGAGGGCATTCTTATGTGTACTGACACGAGCATGGGCATTGAAAAAAGAAAGGAAAAGTATGTCATTCCCCAGTCTTTGATTAGGAATATTTTCCAACTCCATCACGACTCGCCCTCTGCTTGTCATCCGGGGATAAGAAAAACTTTGAAGAAACTTAAGGACTTGTACTATTTTCCAAAACTACGACAGCACACAATTAACTGGATTAAGTCTTGCGTAAGCTGTATGGAGCGTAAAGCCCATAATCCAAAAGTTAGTGCGCCTCTACAAAGAATTCCTTTGCCAAACGGCCCGTTTGAGAAAGTATCGTTCGATATTGTTGGGGCTTTACCCATTACTGAATCGGGAAATAGGTATCTTGTCACATTTATTGACTATTTTACTCGCTGGGCTGAGGCTTTTCCGGTTCCTTCTATTGGTAGTGAGGTTATTGCTGACGTCTTGATACAGTACATTTGTCGCTATGGTACTCCTAAGAAAATAGTTTCTGATAGAGGTTTGAATTTAATTAGCGACAGTATGAAAAAAGTGTATTCGGCATTTAATGTGAATAAAAGGGAGGTGATAGCATGGAGGCCCCAGTCCAATGGCTGCATAGAAAGGGTTCATAAGACTTTAGGGAATTCTTTAAGTCATCTAGTAAATCAATACCATAACGACTGGGATAAGAAAATTAATTTTGCTTTATTAGCATACCGTACATCGGTTCATGAAGCAACAAACTTTTCGCCTGCGTTTCTTGTATTCGGGAGGGAATTTAATTTACCTAATAGTTTTTTAAATGCTCCTCCCACCTTTTCTTACAATGATAACATTGATTTTGCTAATGAAATGTTAGTAAATTTAAATAAGACATATAACACTGTAAAACAAAACTTGACAATTTCTGCTGAAAATAATGAAAAACGCAGAAAGACAAAAGCTAAGGACAAGGACTTTAAAGTAGATGATATTGTATATTGGTATAACCCAGCGATAAAGCCTGGACATTGTAAAAAATTTTATAAACATAACGAAGGTCCATTTAAGATCACAAAAGTCCTATCGCCTGTGGTAGCAGAAATTTCAAAAGTCAATAAACCAGATGTTAAGCGTTTGGTTCACTTTGAGAATTTAACCCTTGCTACAAAAAGGAATGAAATTTTGAGCTCGAAGTCTGATGATGATGCTCAATCTGAGAACGAAAACAAAGGTCAAAGCCATGATACTGCTATTGACCAGAATGACGTTGCCCCAAATGTTGTGTTTCCTGGAGTTATTGGTCGATTTGTACCTTGACCGTATAATTTACGACCACGTCGCCATGGCAGAGTTGTATAAAACATTTATCAGCAAGGAAAATAATTCTGTGTATGTACTTGATTATAGATGTATGTTTTCCTAGTATTGCGTTTCATTACTATGTCATTACACTGTATCTCTTTTTATTTAAGTAATATTTTACATGTATGTATTGTATTCCGTATTCAAGGATATTTTTCATTATTTCTTTTATCGTATAAGTGTATCATGCGTAAAACGTTTCTGGTTAATTTTTACTGGTCCACAAAGTACTTCAGTTTAATTGCTATTTAGGGATTTTTGTTCTTGTAAGCACAAAATCAACTGTACCTTTTGTTTTCTGATTTTTTTAAACTTTTTGATCTAACGTGATGTTGCATTTTGGGGACTGTATGCGCGCTACTGTCTTTAAAGTCTGTATTTCGGGGTTTGTTCACTTTTGAAGGGCAAGGTTGGTTCTTGTAGCCGCTGTGGTGCTTTGTCGTTTTGTTGTGAATAGGCTTAGATCAATACCTCCTTGGGGAAAACGGTTAACTTCATTTGCTTAAATTAGTTTCGGTTTCATTAACATGTATCATGTGCAAGCAAAAAAAAAAAAAAAAATTTTTTTTTTTTTTTTTTTTTTTCGCGGGGAGACGTAGGTATTTGTACAGTTGATTTTTTGCAAACAAATAATGAAAAGAGAAGTACAACTTAAGTTGGTCACCTTATGACATGCGTTACTATAGTGGATTTACGAAAAATATAAACTTTGGTTTCCAAAAGACTATTAATACGTGTAACGAAATCAAGAGGGCGCCATCGACTTGGCTGAGTAGTGGAGGGATGACGGAACCCTGGACCCCTGTTGGGCGAGATGAAAAGGGGGGAGTCGAAAAAACTTCCTTGGAGAGTGAGAGTGGAGAGGACGAGCGGAAAGGAGGCTGGAAGGTACAGCTGAAAAGGTTGTTTCGAGGCGAAGAAATGAGCCTTCTGAAATCGTTGAGTGCCATGTTTCCCGGAACCCCTGAAAGTTTCCCCTCCTCTACCTGATGATGAAATGTGGAAATGAATTATGCCCTCGAGAGAATTCACGATATTCCTCATATTGACTGGCCAAAACTTTCACGAGATTTGTTGATCCACGGGGCCCCGCCATTACGAAGGATGCAGCGAACGAACAGTAAGTTTTTGTCATATTATTGGTGACCAATTTGTTCCTATCATATTAAGGCTATGATATAATTGAATTTTGTCAATGTGTAAGGTTTCATGTAATTCCAATACATTTATGTTAATTAAACTTTTCCTTGTAATCTACGAAAGTGTAATGTTTCACTATGCCACGTGGTTTTTATTCTTTAGGAAAAATAGTGATATATTTGAGTAGCATGTGTTACGATAATTAAGAATAAATTTGGATTTTAGCTCAATTTGGATTTTTACGGTACGATGCAATTAGATTGCGGATCGCCACCACGTGACGCCATTTGACTCTGTCTGGTAAATTGGCTTGTTTGTGATTAAGGAAATATTTATGAACTGGGTTATCGGACTGGATAACACAAAAGCTATACGATCATAAAATTTAATTACGGAGTTAAACGTTATTTTGTTATTTTTTTTGGTTGATAACAGAAGCAAACAGTCCGCACAACGCTTCCTCGCCCTAAACTTGTTTCCACATTTTATATGTTTCTGCAGCTGTCTTGCTGAATTTGAAGCAAAATTTAATGTTAATTCTTTGCTCCACTTTTACTTCGACGAGAGGAATTTGAGCGCTACGTTTTAATGCATCTTTCCACAAGAGCTACTTACCTTAGAATGACGCCAATTTCACTGCACATGCGCATAAAAATGCTTTTCAACATGCAACCATTAGTGCCATCCTGGAAATTAATGGCTGTACTTCGTATGAATGTAATGGTGGCTTAAGAATGTTATTTCATATATATAAGAATCTAATTTTTTTAAAAAATGCATTTAAATGGTCATAAATACATTTTCTGCACTCTAACTATGAAAAATCATTAGTTTTATAAATAAAAAAACCTATTTCGCTAAAATTCACTTATCGTGGTAGAGGCTAGAACAGATTAACTGCAATAAACAAAGATTGACTGTATCGTTAAATCTTTTTAAATCTAAGTTGAAGTGTTAAATATTTATTGATACATAATTGAAAGTAGCATTTTCAAATGCTTCCTTAAATTGATTTGCTTCTAAGTTAACTTTTGTTTTAACTATTTTTGATTGCTTCACAGATTATGCATTAGGATTTGGTGGAAAATTTGGTGTTCAAACTGATCGCCAAGACAAGACAGCTGTTGGTTGGCAGTATATAGAAAGAGTGCCAAAGCACCAATCTCAGATTGGTCAGTCATATGGTTCTGAAAACTAAATGAGCTAGTAGCATTTTGACTTGCATAACACTGCTGCTTTTCACTTACTCAATAATGTGCAGCTTTTATTTTTAACTCACATTATTGCATGATTCATTCAAATAATTGTGTTCCGTTTTGGGAACTGATGGTTGCAGTTAAGTTGGGAGAAAAACTCGCATTCTTTGACATCCGCTCATTTAATTCAAGGATGCCATTTGTAACTTATTATTTTGCTTGTTTTAAGTAAATGGGGTAACATTTAGTATTTATAGATGCTTAAAAGCAGAAATAAAATCTTTTTCTTAGTTTTTTTTGGAGGAGGGGGGGGGGGATATTTTCATTGATCAATTAAAAAATTGTGTTAAATAATTGCCTTTTTAATGCAAAGAACATATTGCAATTTCCTTTTCAGCGTTTTTCTCATTTTACTGTTGAAATCTCTCGACATTTCTTGGATCCATAGTTTACTAAATAACTTGAAGCTTTAAAATATTATAAATATGTGATTATAACATAAAATTGAAATTCTTGGAACAAAATATAAATAGTAATGTTCATTTGTTTTAAGAAACCTTTCATCTGGTTTATTTTTGTTTACGTAAAAGTTTTCCGATCATACAATTATGTTTGTCATTGTTATTATTTTTGACATATTGATATTTTTACTAGTGCATATTGCAAAGTGTCCAAATTTCAGATCTTGGTAATTTAATTTATCAAGAAAAAAAAGAAGAAAAAAGGAATACCTTTCTTTAAAATTTAGAATCTATAAGAATGTACATAAGCTTTTTGTTAATGTTTGCTGGGATTTTAAACAATTTGTAGATAATTAAAACACGTGTGCCTTAAGCACTGTTGTAAAATTGTTTATTAGGATTTAAGGAATGCTATACATTTTTTTTTTTGATGTTGATAATTCATCGGTATTTAAAATAATAAAAATAATTTAAAAAAAACGGGGGGTTTCATTAAAACTTAAATTTTGTTGCGAATGGCAGCCTTGGAACTAACACCAAGGAGACTTCAAAACTACAACTGAAAGTAAATAACAATAAAACTGCTTGCTAGACTTTTTAATTATAGCTTTGCTTTTTTTTAAATTTAAAATCACTGCAGCATTTTAAAAGTTAACTTATGATAGATGTGCATGTACTAAATTGTTCTGGTGTTTTAACAGGTTTTTTCAAATTTACGTTATTGCAGCATGTTTATTGATTTGCAAGTTATAGTAAAATCATGAGATATTATACTTTTACTGTAGCATTTGATACTTTTAGGACATAACATTCATTAAATATCAATTTAGAATGTTATCAATATAATGAAAATTATTTTTGAAGCATATTGTTTTCAGTGGTTAAGTAAAATGAAAGTTAACCTGCTTAAAATTGACATAATGTTCCTCAAATATGCTTAGAATTGAATATTTAGTTTTTTTTTTTAAAATTCAAGCTTTTTCTTAAATAGAAGCCAAGATTCTGTTAAACCTCTTTAAACATTTGATATTTTTAAAAGTCATGTTTCCCTATATGTTTGAAAAATATAAAGTTAAAACTTTGAGTTTAATGTTAGGTTTAAACAATGACATATTGAACACTTTTTTATTAATATAAAATAACTCCAAAGTTAGTTAAACTCCATTTTTTCACTTTAAGAGGTATGACGACCTAAATAAGAAACTAGAAAACAAATTATCAAGACATATAAAGAGATCCATCTGATAAATTGTCAGGGAGAAAAAAACATCCAAATATTTTAATTGTGTAATAAATTCATTTGAAATTGTTGCTCATAACTTTACAAATGTTGAAAATCTAAGTTTTTACTTAAATTTGGCTGAATTACATTTTTTAAAGGAATAGAAACATATTTTATATCATCCCAGTACTAAGTGGAATTTTTTTAGGAAGTTCTATTTTATTCACTTGTTTGGTTTGGATTGTTTGTTAGGAAGTAATATTTGGTTGTTTTCAAGTAAAATAAGACCTAATTTGGAAGTAATAGGGTTTTGTATTATATGCCTGTCATTCTGGGACAGAAGGTTTGTATGTTCTTGCAATATGCATTGCTACATGTGTAGCACTTTAATGCTTGATGTGAACACTTACCAAGTCCAGGGATGCCCATCCCCCTACAGTAATTGGGTGCCCCCTCAAAGGCTATATAGCCTCCCAGATTGAGAACCCTTCCCTCCCCAAAATAAAAAACTATCATTTGAAGCACCCCTTAAAATTTTCAATGATGCAGTCTTTGCCATCGACTCTTCCCTTGTGATGACCCTGCCAGATGCCCCTTAGAAATAAAATAAGATTAAAATTTAATCACATATCCTTAAAAAAATTAAAAAATGTTTAGCTGTAAATATTAATAATTTTTTCAAAATGTCTCGCCAATTTTGTTATTTTTAATTTTGAATTAGATTATGCTAAAGGTTTTGGAGGTAAATTTGGAGTTCAGGATGATAGAAAAGACAAATCTGCTCTTGGTTGGGAGGAAGTTACTAAAGTTGAAGCTCATCCTTCGCAAACTGATATGAAAAAAGGATTTGGTGGTAAATTTGGTGTTGAAGCTGACAGGCAAGATAAAGTAAGTTAGTTGATGGAATCATTTTTTTCCCTTTGTTTTCCCCTTTCTGTTAAATGCAAAAATTATTAGTAGTTAAAAGATTGCCTTATTACTGTATGGGTATCATTACTGTTCAAAAGAAGTCGATTAGTGTAACTTATTTATTTTTAAATAACAGATAAAATTTACAAACACAATGTTACACTTGACACACAGAGACAATGAAAGGCTTGAGCTGCACACAGGGGCGGCATTTCACCATTTCATTTGGGGGGTCGAGTTTTGTAAATATGTATAACCCCAAAGCGGAACCAAACACACATTAGCTAACAAGAAGTTGTCATAAAATCGGTTTAGTATGAATAAAATTAGTGAACAAAAAATTTGATTCATTGACTAAAAAGTTATCATACAAAACATCTCGCTACTAAAGTTTTTATACCCTTTGAAAAAAGTTATAATGCATGATTTTTGGAATTTGGAATAGCAGGGAATTGTGTTACTAATCTATCAGTGCCCAATGTCGTTCGTGCTGTTTTGCCAGTTCAGCTAAATGGAAAAGGTCCCCCCCCCCCCCCTTTTGTGCTTCGAAAATATTTCTCTAACCTAAAATCTTTTTCTACTAGCTAAGCTGATTGTAATAGTTAAAAAAAACTGAAGTAACCCAAAGTTATGTATGAAAACACTTTTTATATCTTGCTCTTCAAAATCACCCAGGCTACTTCAAAAACTGTGAGGGGCTTAAACTTTTCATCATTGAATAATCTAGTCATGTCGGCGCTCTCAGCTTCAATGAGATATCATCTGCCTCCAGCTCTGTTATTCACTATTCCAGACTAATGAGTCCATAACAAGGACGAAACTGCAGTCTCTGGATGTGACAACCATTCTGTCGGCATATTGCTTGTAATTTTTCTTGCCTCATGCTAAAAATTTTACTCACGGTTGAAACATTTTATATTTTGTTTTCAAAATCCTATCCAAATAACCATAATCACAGCCAACCATACAGAAAAATAATTATCATCAAATATTGTGTTAATTTCATGCGAAACTAAAACTATTATTTCATACAAAATATTCAAAAATCAATGTCTGACTTCACATCATCATGTGGATTTTTGGCATTTTTTTTTCTCTTGTGCCTTTTTAAAATTGGTTCGGAGAAAAAAAAATTTTGAAAAATTTCACGACTGACTGAAATATACATTTATAAAAAATCTATTTTCAGTTTCAGTTGTAGATTGAACTGTGGTAGTATAGTGCACAGATCAATTGTAGACTGAACTGTAGTTTGAATGGTCGAGTAGCGGATGGAAGATATAGATTTTGATAGAGTAAAGCATTTTTCAAAAATCTTTTCCCGATGCAAACAAATTGGATAAAAATTCAAACGAAGTCATACATGCTAAAGGCCATGAGCTTTTTCACCATTGACAAAATCGTTTTGCAATAATTCTTCCTGTCACCAAACCACTGCTTTGAAGTTATAGAGAAATGTTTTTATAATTTTAACTCTTGAAGATTATCTTCTGTCAGTCCGTGATTGCATAATTATAAAGCCCCATAAAAGGTATTTGGTTGATATGTCTTTTTTTATTCAATAATCACATGCATTTTTAAAAAGTTTCCATGAAAGCAGTATAATGTATTGAGCAGCTGAAACCTATTTCGAGCAGAAGAAAACGATGAACACACATTAAATAAATATACACTTAAAAAATGAGTGTAAAAGTGAATGTAAAATATCAAGGAATTTTCTTGTGAAAACCATGCTGCCACACCACTTTTCACGAGCCTCTCATATTGGACATACCATCGTTACACTGGGCACACAAGTGTGAGATATTTAGCCTGTTTGAGGCAATGTCTTCTTTAGTTAAAATTAACCATGGTTCTCTATCAGTTTTCTATGTTCTGAAAAAGCCGAAAATACTTCATGAATTTCTAAGTCATCAGGGTTCGTACGCTCCGGGAATTCCGGGAAAACCGGGAATTGTCAGGGAAAATGACACTGTCAAAAATGTCAGGGAAAAGTCAGGGAGTTTTCAAATTTTGTCCTTCAAAAATTTTTTTTCCATTTTTTTCCCAAGGAATTAAGTACTATGAGATCTAGTCTTCGTTTTTATTGTGATTTCACGAAAAAAATTATAAATTTTTATCTAAACCGACGCTGGCACTTAAAAACTGCAATCGAAAAATGAACGTTTTTTTTTCACAACGAAAAATGCGCCAAAAGAGCGAAGATTTTCTTACATGGAGTCAGTGAGGGAAACGCATTTCTTTCTACTGCCTAAAGTTTTAGATGAGTTGCCACAACATTCTCTTCGGTTCAGGGTTCGTACGTTCCGGGAAAACTTGGAATTATCAGGGAAAATGACTTAGTCAAAAATGTCAAGGAATTTTCCAAATGTGTCCCCAAAATTTTTCTTTTCCGAATTTTTTCCCAGGGAATTTCGTTTTATAAGATCTAATCTTCATTTTTATCGATGTATTTAAAAAAAAATTGTAACAATTTTAAAGCAATGAAAAAAGTGGCGACCCAAAAAATCTTCAGCAGCCGCCATTTTTGGCTCTGAGTAGTTCCCAAGGGAAAAAAAAATCAGGTGAACAGCACTTATGCACAAACTCAACAGGAGAGAAGACAATTTACTGCTTCGGAAGCACAACCTGTAGATGGGAGGGTCGATCGGGGAAAATGTTTTTTTTTTTTTTTGATCGGAAAATCATTTCAGCTACGTGTGAAACGTAGTCGCCATCTTTGGTCATTCACAAGATGGAAGTAGATACGATCCAAAAATGCCTAAGTTTCTAAAAACAAAGCAGAATTGGATGTCTTCTTTAATTGAAAACTGATGAAAACAACAAAAAATGGTCTGCAAATTGTTTTTCTATTATTATTTGAAATAATTTTCTTGAGAAATGAAAAATTTTGTTCTTAAAACTTAATCTTATCCTCACTGCCTCGGACGCAAATGTGATAAAAACTTTTCAATGAATTGTAATATCATGAAGATTTATTATTTTTTAATTGTCTTCATGCAACAAATTAAAAAAAAGTTATTTCTTATTTTTTGGGCACAGCCGCCATATTTGGTCATTCCCAAGATGGAAGTACACAAGACTTTTTCAAGTGCCTAAGTTCCCGAAAACGGCATTGGATGTTAATTGCAATGCAAACTATTGAAAACAACACAAATTGTGCCCTTTTTTTCCGGATAATTTGTAATTATTTTCTGGAAAAATGCAAAATTTAATCTTCATAACATTTTTTTTTGTTTTAATTGATTTAGACTCTTATGTGCTAAATACTGACTATTTTGCTTTTATTGTAGTTTTTTAATGATTATTAATTATTTATTACTACTTTTATACTACAAATCCAAAAATCTACTTATTATTTTAAATTTTTCACTTTGTCGCCATATTTGATCGTTTGCACAATGGAAGTAGACTTAAACTTCCAGAAACAGAATTGGACGTTTATATCAATGTGTAATATTGAAAATAACATTAAACGTGCAAAAAGTTATGAATTTTTGAAAATTAACTATTACTTTCTGGAAAAGAAAGTTTGAAATTTTAATGTAAGCGTCCTTTAATATGTGAAAAAAAAAAAAAAGATTATTGGCATTGGCCTATGATTGGCGGATGTTGATTTTTGTTACTATGCATTACATGGTATGCTGATTGATGCAACAAGTTAATCATATTTATACTGAAATTTAGCATTGCATTTTGCTCAATATGTTTCGTGTAACCTACTTATAAGAAAATTAAAAGCATTGTAAACCAAAAGCGGATGCTAAAAGATTGCTGCAGGACTACAGCAAAACGCTATAATATTACGCGTGACATCAAAGAAACGCTAAAATAAGTTGAAAGTACTCTGTTTTCAACAAATAGTAAACAAATTAAAATAATTTTGAACAAAATGTTTAAAAAAAACTTAAAATTTTGACAGAGAAAACAAACGAAAAAAAACCAAGTTTTTTTTTTTTAAATCTAAGGGGAGAAGTTTCAGTTCTTCTGCATCGCTACTTTAAACAATTTTAATTATTTTGAAAATATTACTATTTAAACTTAAATTTTGAATGAAGCGAGTAACCTGGAATTTTCTAAAAAACAACCTGGAAAACCTGGAAAAGTCAGGGAACTTTTTTTAACCAAAAGTGTATGAACCCTGGTCATCATCCAAATAACGAAAAACACTTTTTGTAGTCTGAGAATGTGTCAAGTTTCATCACACAGTTGCTGAGAATCAGCGATATTTCCTTTAATGAACATTAGTTTCCGAATTACATAAATTGAATTCACCCATTTTCTATCATTCTGCTCAAAAAATTTGGGGGTGTGACCGCCCCCTCTTGACCCCCCTATTTGCCGCCCCTGGCTGCACACACTATTCCACAGTTACTTGGCCTCTATTACTCTATTTTCCTGGTTGATCACCCTTGGCCACTGCTGTGAGACAGGTCATCTTATGTTAAAAGAGAGAAAGGCAGCTATATACATGGTGGTTAACTCTTATTTTTATTATGTTTAAAAGTGAAAAACAACTTAAAAATTTTGTAAAGAAAAAGCTGTTCTTTCGTGAAAAGCCGATTTTTACAACTTTTTACAAAGTTACTTAAATGCAACCTACCTACAGCCTTACAGAATTGGTGATTTTCCTTCATTTAAATAGTAGCCCAAGATTTATAGAATATAATTTATGATTCATTTGATTCTTTTTTTTTGGTTTCTTTCTTTGTATGCTGTTCTAACTTTTCTTGCTTTCTTTTAGTGGACATTTTTTCTTGCACATTCAGTCTAAATATTTTTTATGTTTTCAGTCTGCACATTCTTTCTCTGAAATTGAAAGGCCACAACCATCATATCAAAAAGTTCGTGCAGAATCAGGTGAGTTTTTTTTTTTTTCTTTTTTTTCACCATTTCAGTAAAGCGACTGTTTTGTGTGAAGGTGAGACTTTAATATGGTATTTAGTGATTCTCTGAATTCTGAATAAGTAAAGGCTTTATCGATTCAAATAAAATTCATGATTCAGTTTAAAAGCATAATCTTTTTGTCCTCACTCACGCGTCCAGGCAAAGAGGATGGAGTGTGCTTACAAGTCGTTTGCTCTAGGAAGAAACCCTTTATTATCTTACATCTAAAAATGCAGTGTCCGTATGTTTGCTACCGCAAAATTTAAGAAGTAGTCGATGGATTTACTTGAAATTTTTACTCAACACTCTTTTTGTGCAGAAGAGAGCCCATAAAAACTTTTTATCCCCAAAATTCTAAGCATTTTGCAAGAATTAAATAAAATCATTTGTGTCTGACTAATGATTTCTATGTATTTTGGCCCATTTTTCAACATGAACTGAAGTAAATATTTAATCCATTGCCAAAGACAATAAGAAATTCAACCTTTTTTTTTCTAATATCTTAAAAATGCTACTTTCAGTTTTGTTGTTTTGAGGCTTAAATAAAAACAATTATGTCTGACAAATGAATTTAAGCATTTAAGCCTATTGTTAAGCGAGAACTGAAATAAATATTAATCCTGCTTCCTAAGTATAGTGAGAAGCTCAGCCTTAGTAAGAAGCTCAGCCTTCATTTGTTTTAAAATATTTTAAATACTTATGATTTTAACAGCAAACATACACTTTTTTTGACAGTCGGCGGTCCGATGCATGACCAGCAGCTCCACTCAATGTTTTACTTTTTTGCTTTCTGTTTTCAAACCTTTTCTTTCAAAGTTTTCTTACTATGATGTAACATGTATTATGTAAACGTAATGATAGAAATGATCACAGCAATGCCAGGTTTTGTATAAAATTGTAACTGGAAAATCTATTAATAAGTGTGGCAGTTCACTTAAGACTTATTCAAAAAATTGTGTGGATTTTTGTGTTTCTGTCCCTACAAAAAAAAAAAGACAAAAAAAAATCTAGTAAGTGTGACCCAACAAATGAAAATGACAGACAACCACATGCTAAAAGTAAATGGATCCAATGCCATAGTTTGATATGGGAAAATAACACTGTAGATATTCTTTCAAAATATAAGTACTCATTTGTGCAAAATGTATAGAAACAGAATGCACAAAGCATTCAGTAACTTGGGTGTGATTGTTTTTAAAAGGTGTAACTGATAACGTTTTTTCAAAATATGTTTAAACATATTGAATGAGATACTCTGTTTTTCCATTGAAATTGTTATAATTCAATAAGCAATTCTAAGTATAGTTATCTATTTATGTTGATTCAATTTGAATAATACAAGATGATAATTGATAAGCAAAGAACTTACCTTCTATTTGATCATCTGTTATGTTTACGTTGAGGCTTCTCTATAATTATTTATATTTCTTTAAATGTGATGTGTTGTCATTGTTTCATGCTTTATGCAGTCACTGCTTAACAATGATTTAACTAATAAAAAATGAGCAACATTTATTAGCTAACAATGCATAACATGTCTACACACTACGATGGTTCGAAAGAGTCTAACCGCTTTTACAAGATGGATGCAAACAAAAATGAATTAAAAGTTTTTAGTCTGGATTTGATAGTTTGGATTTGAAAGTTCACACTTTGGTTTCGTTTTGGTTTGCATTTAGCAAGTATTTACTGCTCAGTTCAGGGATCACAATTAAAAAGATATTTGTAACAGAAATAAGGCAATGTATGCAGATTCAATTAGAGACATGTTACTATACTCAAGGCTATGACATTTTAAATACCACAATTTTGTAAAAATTAAGTTGATTTCTGTTGTTTTAAGCAAATTATTTGATGTAGATGCTGAAAGCTAATGATATATTACTATCGGTTATTACTTTAAAAAAAAGTTTCAGTTAACTAAATTAATATATATTTTACTTTATAATCTGGGATCAAAGTGACCTGCTCTGCAGTAATACATATATCGAAAGTCCATCGGTTCTAGCGTTAAATAGTGAAAATTGCTCTTTTTCAGCCTAAATTTAGTGATTTCTACTCAATGATTTTGTACAAGATCTGACTAGTTGAAACTAATTAGAAAATTATATTTTTATGTGCAGTAGGGTCCAATAAAGCTAGTAGTTTAAGAGCTCGCTTTGAAAACATGGCTAAAGCAGAAGAAGAAGAAGCAAAGAAGCGAGCTGACGAAGAACGTGCCAAACGAATTGCTAGAGAACAGAAGGAAAAAGAGGCTGCTGAAAAAGATGAAAAGGTAATGTGAGAAAAAATGTAATGTGAGAAATTGTGTTTATACATGGGAATCAACGCCATAGTTGGGAATTATTATCAGGTCAGGTCAAGGACGTATCCAGGATTTCTTCAAGGAAGGGACAAAATTTCATTTTTAAAACTTCAATTTTGAAAAAAAGTTAGTTTGCAGACCTTCTCAACCTGGCGTAATCGAATATCGTTTAAAGTTACATTTACGGAAATACAGTTTCGAAAAATTAGCAGAGGAAAGAGCTTGAATCTCTTTATTAAACTTTTTATTTCCACTACCTTTCTTTAAGTTATTTCTCATCATTTTTTAATTGTATGACGTAAAATATCATGTAAATTTACATGGTTTGAGGTATTCATTATGAAAAAAAAAAGATATAATGTGCATTACATAAACATTAACGTAATGTGCAATTGCAACATAATGTGCAATATGCTACTATTTTCAAGTCTTATGTCATGTTATGTTGTGAAATGTTTATGCTATATTTTCTAAAAGTCACTTTTCCATGTTTGTGACAAAATAGCCATGTGTGATATCTATTTTAAATTAAATAGAAATTTTGCATTTTTGAATATAAAACATAAAAATGCAAATATTCAATAATTTAATCGTGAATGAAAACATACTGATTTTTTTTGGAGGGGGGGGGGGGGGGGTGATTTCCTAAAAGCCTTCTCTAGCTTGATGTGAATGCTGATCATACTTTTCAGTTTCAATAAGGCAATACTAGTATAGTATAATTTTGATTCTCATTTGATGATCCTGAGAAATGACTTGAAGGCAGTGGATAAGAATTTATGAATAATTAAATATGCATGAAAGTAACACAAAAATTGCTTAAATGAAACCAAAGTGAGAAAACATTCAAAACCTTTATATTTACTAATTGCATTTTCTGCTTTATCTGTGCATTTTTTACCATATGAATTATTATTAACTGAAGAATATGTGATACAGTGGAACTTCAGTTATTGGGACTGATCCCTGTTCAGACTCCGGATTTAATGGGTGACCTATTTAAATTCGTTATTGCTTCAATAGTGACCTGAAAGTCTTTGTATTGAGTTAATAATAAAGCAATTTTACCTCCCATAAAGCATGAGTATTTAATATGTCAGCTACATTGTATTAGCAGGAATATAAGTATGTACAGTATTCTATAAAGAAGTACAAAGCATGTGTACTAACACTAATGTCATCATCAAGCCAATCAGTTTGGTAAGCCAACAAAAGGTTACTCTATTCAATTCTACATAATGAGGCACAGTGCTGTATTACACATTGTAATGCAAATATGAGAAAAAAATGGTAAAACATCACTTGATTTTTTCATATTTAGATAATTCTCATACTGTTATTTCATTTGTTAACTTCTATTGCAGTACTTTGGTATATACATACACATAAGATAAAATATTTGATAATGATTTAGGAACGACAAAGAAGACTAAGCCTGAGGGAAGAAGCGAAGGTGGAGGAAGAAGAAGAGGAGGAACATTTATTTGGCCCTACAGTTCGAACGTCATCTGTAGGTGTACCTACCCCTTTATTGCAAGCTGCAACAACTACAAAAAGTGCTTCTCCAGATCAATCGTATTACTCCTCGGCTCAGCCTCCTGTTCATTATGAAGTTAGTAATGTTAGTTTTGTCACATAATTTAGAAATACAATCTTGCCCTACATCAATCTTTATATTGTATTTAAGCTCAGTTGTATTTAATCTTGTTAACTGGAAACAGTACATGTTTAGTAAAATTAATATTTATCTGATGTCTGCCTGGTAATTTAAGATTAAGTTATTTTAGATGAAAGATAAGTGTTAAGCCTCACCTGTGACCACTTTACCCTATAGGTGAATAAAAACAAACAATTTAATTTTGTACATTTGAAAGAGATCTCTAAAAATTACTTTTATTCATGTTTATATTAAAATCTTGATTTAAGAACTTGTTAAATGTGTGAGTAGAATTCAACATGTTAATTGGTGTTCAAATTCTTTTTTTTTCCTTATTGAAATTTTACTTTACTTGGGGGCAACCTCAATCTGCTTGCTATTTCTTAGCAACCCTTTGAACTGCAAGAAGTTCCATTTAAATTACTTCATGATCTGAACTTGCAGGGCTCGCTCTCCAGATACATCATTGTAATTTAGCAAGTTTGGATCTAGAACTCACCAGTTACGCTCACTATATAACTAAGGTGACCATATGTCCCATTTTGATTGGGACTCCCATTTTCAGGTACCCTGTCTCGTTCCCCTCAATGTCTCGTTTTCTGAAATGACAGAGAAGAATACTGAGTGCTTCAACCAAAAGTCAGTGGGTGGAGCTGTTTAAGTATTTTTGTACCCATAAATTAATTCATGTATAATTATATATTATACTTTGTTTTCCCAGACCTAAAACACTCGTCAAATGCATCTCTTTGCTTATGACTAATTTGTGGACTTCCAAAACAGCACAGTTGCAAATTGCAGTTCTTATAGCAATGATGATTTTAAAAGTAAATTGTGGGAAATTCTGCAAAGTAATTCATTCTTTCTTGAAATCAGCACCACATGTATTCAAGCAAATTTGTTTATTAAGAAATTACACCAATTCTTGTTCATTCCTATCTTAGTCTGTCATAAATTATTATTTTTTTAAAAGGCCACTCTTTTTGATATGCACATACAGGTGCCTAAAATTGGTAAATGTCCCGCTTCGAGGAAAAATGAGATGGTCAACTTAACTTCTGTAATCCAAAAGTAGCAGGACATTTTCAATGACCTATGTTTTCCTGGATTTCTATAGACATACCTGATCCTTTGTTCTGTAAATTATCTCCTCTAAAATGTATGTTTGAGCTTATCTCTCCCAATAACAATTCCATCACATGTACATTCAGAGGAATAAGAACTATTTTTTTTTTAAATAATTATACTGCATTGTATATATTGTATAAATTTCATAAAATATATTTTTTTGCTACAAACAGTTATTACTTTGATTTAATGTTAGTTCTTGTTCAATTATAGGAAGATCAAAGAAGACGAAGCCGAGAAGTTGAGAATGAAGTTGAAGAAAGCAGAGAGCTTTCATCTGCTCGCACATCATCTGTTGGTGTCCCGACACCATTGTTACAAGCTGCAATTACTGCTAAAAATTCATCTCCAGAACAGTCATATATATCACCTGTAGTCTCTAAATTATTTGAAGTTAGTTATTTAATTTTATGTAAAGTAATTATTGTTTTACATTTTTTATAGTGTTTAAACTCAAAAACTAAGCATTTATGATGTTTTAATCTGTGTAATTTTTTACCATGTGCAATAAATACATGCATCTTCCATTCATTCCTCAACTTTTAATATTTGTTTCAGCAAATCACTAAAGCAGCCTTTGATACTCTAATTATATTTATCTAAATTTTAATTTGTTAAAATTTTAAATTTGTTGCTACATTTAAAATGTTTTTCCCTTGATAGTAAATCAACTACTACGTGGCCCTCCCTTTAAAAAGCAATTAATTAACGTCCGCTCGCCTCAATTCTTTGTTTAATTTTTTTTATTGCAAATAACTTTCCAACCGCCTCCCAAACATACACACATCTTATTATAGGGGGCTCCTAAGGGGGCGAGGGGGCAACTGCCTCCTCACTTTCTAAAGTATAGGGGCCTTGCCCCCTCAGTTTTCAGAATTAAAAATCAATGATCGATTGAAAAATGATTTTTTATGGGGTGGATTGATTTATTTTCCAAAAGTAAAAACTGAAAATTCTAGATAAATGGACTTTTCCGCGTCTGATAGAATGTGCTTGGATTTTTCATTTTTCATAGAATTCGAATCATAAGGTTTTTTTAAAGCAGATTTTAATAACGTTTAAGCTTTTATTCACGCGATTGATGAACAAATTCATTGTTGGCCGACAAGGAAATAAAACACAATGATTTAAAATTTTTATATGTTGCCAGTTTCTATTTAATAGCAAATAAAATAATTGACATTGATTTTTAATAATATAAGGCTTTTAAAAGGATTTTCAATTTTCCCTCTTGATTCTACGGTTGCGACTCAGTCGGGGGTTTTTTAAAAAAATTTATCGTTGTTATTACAAAGCTAGTTTGGGTTTAATCAAGTTTTCTTTATGCATGCCAGGCACATGTGTCAATATAATAACACATTATTAAGATGATTGTAATTACTAGAATGGAGTAATTTTTTCATCTGAGGAATATCTTGAAAGAATTTTTTTATCATCCGAGATCAGTTCAGAGTTTAAGACGCCTCCACTTCACTCCTGGTATTCTGAAATATCCCCAGGCAGCGTCCTTGCTCTTGACATGAATAGAATCATCCAGGTCCAGATCAGTAGACTTGAGTGGGCATAATAAGAACCTTATTTTTACCAGAGGAGAGAAAAGCTTTTGACTTGCACTAAATGTGATTCAGCTGAGGCCTCTCCTTCCCACCTTCTTGCGTGTTTGGGATTGACATATAAAGATCTATCGACCAATACGCTTTTAGTGTACGACTTCTTATCGATTTATAAACTCTTGGACCTGGTCTAGCATCAACTAGATCATGGGGAATAAGCCACAACGCAACAGTAATTTTTTATCCATGGAACTCAATCCCTCTCTTAACACTACTGCTAAGTCGTAATTTATGCAATTTTGATTTAGATTGCATTTCTGTGGAGCATTGTCCTGCGTGAAAAGAGGGATTACTGTTTTTCAATTGTTTCTTAAAATGCTTTTATGTAAGAAGCATTACTAGACTTATGATGCAGTTATGTGCGTTTTATAATATACTAAATAAAATACTCCAAATTGTACAGGTTTTATCAAAAGCACTCAAATCAGCTTCAGACCTTTTATGTTTAATTTTCTTGTTATAAGAATCGTAGATGTGTCAATTTATTTACTTATTATTTATTTAACTTATTTGTTGCTATTAGGATGAGCCAATAGAAGCAAAATCAACTAATAAAAGGATTCAAGAGCCAACGTTTTTGGAGCAAAATGAAGATTTAGAAGCTGAATTATTTAAACCACCTCAAAGTTATTCAGAACCGGGTGAGATTTTAATTTTTATTAACTTATAAAGTGTTTAAATATCTTTTCCATTCCAAGTATACTTATATTATTATAGCAATGAATTTAAGTTCAGGTTGATAAATTGGTTATTGTAAAAACATAGTTTAAAAAAAATCTTATTTTGCTTAAGGCATGTGCCTACCTTTTTGGAGCTTTTTTTTTTTGAAAATAAATTTTTTTTTGTTTAACATACATGTTATTAGTTAGAATACGAAATAAAACAATGAAATTAAGTCCTACTTTCATGGAATTTTTCTCCACTTTTGAAAATTATTAAAATTATAGTGAATATTAATACTTACGCTAAACCTTCTCTAATGAATTCTAATCATTTTGTTTCAACTTTAATTCCAACAATATGTTACTACAACACTTACCTGTGTTGTGAAGCAAAAGATTGATAATATTTTGAAAACTTGATGATATAGGACAACTGTTATGTACACAATATGAATTTTTCAAATAAAATTTACAAATTTTCAAATAAAAAAACCATAAAATTAGTAAATACATAAATACAAGCTATTTGGTGCTTCGTAACACAGCGCAAAATGAGCTGAATATACAGACCAAATTTAGTATCAATATCTCGACAATGTTTTTAGAAATCAGATTTTTCGTAAAAAAAAAAAAAAAAAAACTAAAATCGCAGTTTTTTAGAAATTGCAATTCAAGTTTTTAATCTTGAGTAACAAAATTAGTTCAAATAGATAAAAATAATACAAAAATCAATTTAACTTGACATTTAAATAAGAAATTGTGTCAGAATAGTGTTTGGAGATTATAGAATGGTTGCTCTAATGCACTGATTACATTTTAGTGGCTCACGTAACGCTCACTTTGGGATACAAAAATTTCCCTTCCGCTGCATGTCTGGAGCCGCAACTCTATTTCTAATAATTGCAGGGTTTAAAGTAAAACATTTTTGAAATTCTAAAGATATATCTTATCAAATGAGCAAATAAAACTTATTTTGAAAAGTTTCATCGAAATGAGGATTTTAAAGGTAGGCACATACTTTAAAGTGAATATCAAACGTAAATAAAGCACAAATTCTCAAACATTTATGCTGTGGTCAAGGGGGGGGGGCACCTGGTTAGCCCGAGCCTGAGCTTGAAAGGGCTTGAGATTTTTAAAGTGAGGGGTGAAATATATGTAGGGACCTAGAGGGGATAAACGCTGCAATAGGGGGCTTGTAAAAGTCACTTGTGACAGGCCCCAAAATTTATGTGCACGCTCCTGGGTCAAGAGTTTGTGCAGGGCTGTGGTGATGTGTCAAGAATTTGTGTTCTCAAAAATTTTGTGGTGCGTGAATTTCCATTGGTTGACCCATTAATAAATAATATATAATAATTGGTTGACCCCCCCCATATCCACCTGGTACGTTCGTTCCTGGTACTACGTTCTGTTCTGTTGATGACTCTCTTTTGTGTGGTGAGTTTTTTGAAAGATGAACAGCAATTGGAGCCTTGAAATAGCTATATGCTGTATTTTCTTTAGAATTTGCATTATTTACATTGGTTTTTCACTTTAATCATATTGTAGCACATAACATTTGATCATTTTTCATTTAAGTCATTATGCTGTTTAAAAGCAAAGAAATAGTAGTTCAATCTTTTATGTACACTGCTGGTATTATAGGGTGGGTCAAAAAACACTTTTTTTTTATAATCAATTTCTAATAGCATGGAAAATTTGCTCATTAGCATCCTAATAACAGGGAAAATAATTTAAAAAATTTGAAGTTATTTTTGAAATTGTGCAAGCGCACCTCAAGTTGAGAAAAAAAAAATCGCATTTTTCAATGATTTATATTTTTTTCAAAAAATAATTTACTTCATTTCAATAGTATGAAATATACACTTAGTTGTTCCCGAAATGAATAGAAAAAACTTGGGGCACATTGTGGATCATGTGAATTCGTGCAAGAAACCTTAAAATACCATTTAAAAGTAAAAGTTATATTATTTTATTCAAAAATTCTTAAGCTGACATAAAGCTATTACACATCTGTTTTAATGTTTAACATATATTTCTCTTTTGCTAAAATGACTCAAGACTCACAACGTGCAGGCCCGTCATTTCAAATTTTTCAAAGGGAAGAGGGGGTTAGTTAGTTTTAGGGGGTTTAGAGGGGTGGGGCAATTGGTTAAAACTGTTCTGAAAAGAAGTGCTTTTTCTTGGTTTGAAGCAAAAAGAAAAACAGAAACTGAATATCCATGCCTACGATACCCCCCCTCCTCCCAGTACTTAACCTAAAATAAATTAAACGTTGAAATTTATTCATTAGTTCTTTCAGGTGAAGTATATATGTCTGATTTTAACTAAAAAGAAAATATGTTCTGGTTTTTTATTTTTTACACAAAGGTTATTTGAAAATAAAAAAATTGAACAGCTGCTTCACCCACATAATTCATAAAGAAAATCCAGAAAAACATGCACATATCCAAAAAAAAAAATGCAAATCCACAGAAAAGAGCAGGTGAACTGTTTTTTGCCAATTCAAAGCAGTATGCACTAGAGAAAAAAAACGAAACTTTTTTCCCCAGAGAGATAAAACAATAAATTATGTATTTAACAATCGAATATTAATGCATTCATTTTTTGTAGCATATGAAACTTTAGAACAAGTTGAAGAAGAACTATATGAAGTGCCTGAAGGCTCTGGTTTATCTGCTGTAGCTCTTTATGATTATCAAGCTGGTAAGTTTATTTTTAATACATATTAAATATGTATGAAAAAATGTTGTTGCAAGCAAATGTTTTTATTTGTAACAACATTTTCCTTCAAAACTTGAATTATAATTTACTGGTTTTTCTTCAATACATTTTGTGCCATTTAAAATTTACTTTGCTATTTATTTTCTTATAACCAACTACTTGTTTTTATTGCTGTTTATTTTTTTCTTATCAATAATTTAATATATACTAATCCAGCTTCTATGAATTTGAATTTTAGAAATTGAAAGACATTTTGTCAGTGACGGCGCTGTGCAGTGTTTTAATGTATTTTTTTCCTCCCAACATTTTCATAAATTTAAAAGCCTCATTACTCTTTTCAAAGTTGTAACACGGGAGGTGGTAAGAAAAGTTTGTATTTAAAATTTATTTGTTGACTTGTAAGTCTAAGTGGTGATATTAAAAGAAAAAAGATTTTTCAGAAAATATGGAATCTTTTTGAATTAAAATTACTTCTCTTAGTCATAATTTCTGTTTCCACTCTGCGAAAGCATTCGACTTTTTACCAAGACAAAATTACAATTTACCAATAGCATTAGGTTAAGCTATTTTTTAATCATTTTAATTGCTTCAAAATTAAAAGATAATTTGTAATAATAATTATAATACTGTGTTATTAAGTTATTATAATTTAAAATTCATACCTTACATTGCACTAAGTATTGCAGTTTGTTACTTTACCTTTAAAAAAATATATTGAGTTTTTTTTCTCCCTTCATTAGCTGACAGTGATGAAATATCGTTTGATCCAGATGATATAATAATCAATATTGAAATGGTGAGTAGCTTTTTAAATTATTGTCATTTGATAAAATTTGTATAAAAGTTGTTACTCATTTTGATACTTTTATAATTAAGTTTTAAATTTTACATGTACATATGTTGTGGTTAAAATGTAAGTGATATCCTAACATAGTTCAGAGTAATCTAAAGTTTTGTAAAACATTTGGCACTAATTTCGGTTACTTGACAATTTTTGTACCCTCTTTGCAATATATTTTAGCTTTTTTTTCTCTCATCTGCACAATTGGTATATTGAGAATCTAAAGAGCAACCCAAATCCATGTTCAACTCCATTTGTCAAATTTTTGCCTTCCATCTGTCATGCAGTATTTAGTTTCTTTGATGATAAATTTTAACCAATATAAAAGAAACAAACGTTCATACAAATACTTGCTGAAATTGTACTTTTAGTGCAAGGAAGGTAAAACTTTAACTCAAAACGAAATCATTAGAGTTATACGACACCATTAGAGTTATACGACACCATAAATTGGCCACATCTTGACAAATTTGGCACCAAAATGTGATGCCAAATTTAGAGTCTGCATGATAAAAGTCAGTCAACAACAACAACAAAAAAGGGGAGGGGGGGCAAAATGTGACTCAGACAAAAAGCTATAAGCTTGGAGCTTATAAGAGACATGCAATATGTTTTTTTCTATTAGACTCTTATGTCAAGAAAATCCAATTTTACTATTCCTGTGTGCATTTTTGTTTCATGACAATAATGATTTCTGTGAAAAATTTAAAAAAACTTATAATCTCCATTGAATAAATGTAAATGAAAAATATATATGTGTATGTCTCCATCAAAACCATCATTTTTTCACTCCTTGAAATATTTTTCTTGTATAATTTAGATATTAAATGGTTTGACCAATAAATGAACACTTAGGCTCAATTTATTTTCAGAAATTCATAACCATTAAAATTTAGTACAACATTTCAAATATTTTTATTAATATATGTTATTACTTTTTTAGAAACTGAATGAATTTTTAAGGTTCATGTTGAAGTTTTTTGGAGGTTTGCAGACCCCGAAGAGCAGACCTCCCTACTTTTTCCTATTTTTTAGAGCACTGTCCTTATTTTCCTACTTTTTCCTTTTTTTTCCTACTTTTTCTTTCTTTAGTATAGCACTTCTAATTGTGCATTGATTATTATTTTTACCATGCCGCCCCCATAATTTTCTGCATGTTTCAAATTTGAAAAACAAAAGAAACAAGCGGTTCCTGAACTGACTACATTGACATTCCTAAACTGACATTGACTGACTACGGTAATTTCTTTAAGGAGCGCCGCGGCGTCTGCGTGTTTAAAAGTTAAATTTTCTCAAGTGACTTTTTTACCATTGCTCCGATAATGATCGACTTTTCTTTTTATCGCTCCGACTTCAGTCCTACTGTTTTAACGAAACAATAAAGAAGTGGATACCGACACATTCTAATGCAATTATATATTACTTACCCGTTAATTAGAAGCTTTAATTAAAATAAACGGCCGAGTGTAAAAGAAGTGCGGGAAAAGCCGAATTTCCTATTCACCAATTTTTTGTATAGATTACAAGGGAAATGGAGCTCTATTTAAACAGAAAGGCAATGTAAAACCTTAAAAGGAACGTAAGGAAGCAAAAATTGAAAAACCTGTACACAGTACATATTTTCTTGATGTTAGTACAAAATAAAAGCGACATCGCAAAAACGGAACACTTCAAAAATAATCGCAGAAACTAACTTTTTTCATACATAAATATGATTATTGTTCATTCTAAATAGGAAACATGATTATAAAATTTATAAAATTTCAGTTTCTTTCTTTGCAAAGAATGTATTTGCAAAAAAAAAAAAAAAAAAAAAACTCGGCAAAACCTAGGTGGGCAAAACGTTTCTGATTTTTGGAGAAAAATCGGAAATCAATTTAAATGCAAGATACCGTTTTTATTTCTTCAGATTTTTTAAAGTTGTGTGTGGGGGGGGGGGGAGGATAGAGCCACAAGCAAATATGTACTGTATTTCTTTTTCTTTTTAATAGATATTTCTTAATCTGATATATCATCAATATCGAGGAGTTGCTCCCCCCTCCCCCCATCACTCTCAATTTCGTGAACAATTTCCGGATGAATATTTTTGTTGTATGGTGAGAAATGAATTGTTTACCATGCATGATTATCCCTTTTTTTTCCGTGACAAAAATTTTGGAAGAAGGAGGTAAAAAATCATCAAACCAATAAAACAATATTCGTTTTTATTGCTTGTTAAAAATTAAAACTGGCCCGTCATTTTGATTTTTCCACCGGGGATGGCTTGCGAAGTATGTGTTCTGAATGCAAATTTTGTCTGAAAACGATAAAAACCACACAAACTTATAGTTAAGCATTATTTTTCTAAAGCCAGGGAAGGGAGAAATTTTTCTCACTGACCCCCCTAAATGACGTTCGTGAAAGAAAAATTTTCTTGTATACTAAAAATATATAACATAATATAAACTCTTTAGTTTACTTATTTCGTTATTTATTTAGTTTAATTATTTTATTATGAATTTTATGTCCCATATTTAAGAACAAATTTATTTTAGTTCTGCACTTATAGTCTATTTCCTTTTTTTTCAAACTCAAACATCTGCCCCTGCTTATGCAAAACCGCATGTCAGTTGCTGATTATTTTCAACCAAAACTAATTTAATATTTGCTTTGCTTTTTGTATCATAGTTTATGACAACAGGAACTGAAAGTGTTAGTATTTTCAAATGATAAATGGATGCTCTTGAAGGAATCTTTTCGTTTTTGACAAAACAAATCTTTAACAAAAATGGTTTTATTGCACCAAAATATGAGTTTTATTATTATTATTTTTATTTATTATTATCATTATTATTATTTCGATCGCTATATTGCATTTTATTCTTTTCTTCTTGAAATTTTTATTATTGTATTGTTGAAAGGTGTTTCTTTGTTTGGATTTTATTTTCATATTTTTGTATTTAGTACCTTTGTTTCCACTAGTTTATTTTTCATATTGAAAATTGTCAGTTTGTTTCTTTCGTTTTGTTATTTGACTCGGTCTTTCATTAAATCCCTTTAATAATTCAAAAGTACTGTTAGTTTATTTTTGGGACAGTTTTAAATCAAAAATACTGTTAGTTTATTTTACATTAGAAATAAAGTTTACACAAAATCTGTTTATTCTTATCTCTTCCTATTTTTCCTACTTTTTTAAGTGATTTTTTTCCTAATTTTCCTACTTTTTTTAATTTTTAATTCCTTATTTCCTACTTTTTCCCCCCAAAAAACCTCTTCGGGGTCTGGGTTTGAATAAAAAGTGGTGTAGTAACTCAGTAAATAAGCATGTATAACTTGTTAATTTATTGGGTTACAATGACAAGTTAAGACATGTTAATGTTATGTTGGGTGTTAATCATGAAATTTTCTAGCCATGTGGGCCTTTTGTTTTAAACTTAAGTTTCATTGAGGATTCTTCCCCCATATAATGCATTCCTTTTATATCGTTTGTAGAGTCTCAAAAGTCTGTGCTGATTGGGACTAATGATTGCTCAGATTAGACAACAAATTATTAGTGATTGAAATTTTACATTTTTGGGTGACCTAAAGACTTGCCCCTTTAACTTCTTTGTACAAAGTTGAAGTATTGTCTTCATGAAAGACTTATCGTTGAAATTTAATTTGAATAACGCTTAAAGGAATTTTGACTACTTTTTGCCTGCGTATTTCTGTATGTATTTACGAGAGGGATTTGATAAGTTTATGACTTTTAAATGAAAAAATCAATATAAATCCCAAAATGCAGTTTATTTTTCAACATAATCTCCTTTCACAGCTATACACTTTGTCTAACTTTTATAAACTTTTCAAAAAAAAAAAAAAGGTGTCTGAATGTCATCAGAATGGAGTATGGTGGATGAGGCACTAATTCATAGCTTAATTCAAGCAATTTCATGGTTGCAATTGCAGATGTGTGAGCTAGCGCATTATTGTGACAGCACAGCACTTTGTTCTTGGATAAATGGGGTCGTTTTTCTCTTAATTTAGCATTAAAACTATCTAATAAATTAGCATAATACTGTCCCGTGATTATTTTTCCTCTTTTAAGATAGTCAATGTGGATTATGCCCTTTGAACCTCAGAAAATTGAGGCCATAACCCATCCAATGGAACTGTTTTTGCCTTTTTCGGAGCAGTTTTCGCAGGAGTGCACTATTTTGACTGTTCTTTCATTTCTGGTGTGTAGTAATGTATCCAAGTTTCATGCATTGTGACATAAAATCGCAAAAACTCACTTGGATTACGCTGGCATTTGTCTAAACACTATATGACATTGTTACACGATTCTGTTTTTGATCGACTGTCAGCAAACATAGCAGCCATCTTGCTGATAACTTTTTCATACGCAAATGTTTGTCCAGAATGTTGCATACACGTTCAGATGATATGTTTTATTCATATTACTATCTCACCCACTTTCACACGGCAGTCTTTTAGCACAATATCATGGATTTTGCATTTCTTCGTTCGTAACTTCAATCGGACGTCCAAAACTTTCTGCATCTGTTGTGCTCCTACGGACACAACAAAATTCTGTAAACCACTCGTGAATCATACCATGCTATGGAGCATACTTACAATAATATTGTTTCAACTTGTAAACTAGTAGGCAAACAAAAAATGTAAGTTCCTTAGTGATGTTTGAATGTATGTGCGTGCATGTGTATGTATCTTGCATAACACAAAAGCCCAAGAAGCTTAAAATTTTGCACATGCAACTAGAACAATGTCAAGTTGTGCACCTCCCTTTTACATTGCAATTAAATCTTCCAAAAGACTGTTGGTTGTGGGAAAACAATGTTAATTTCAAGTTGTTTTTGTATCAAGTTATTAATTCTAAAACATATCTTAATCCATCTCTAATAAATGAATATTTCATGCCACTTGGCATTGTGTTATTGTATAATTTTTTCAATTGCGGAAGCTTGAGAGTTTCAGATTTTAATAAAAAGCACAATTTTAGATATTTAAGATGTACCTCAAAATGTCAATGAAGCACCCCAAACCCTGTCATGCCGAAACCTTAGAGTTTCAAGATTCTACTGTGCAACCTTGATTTTATTTTGCTTTCTGATTTACTTTTTTCATCACTTTTCAAAACTTTTTCTTTTACTCTTTGGAATGGAAAAGAGGGTAGTTATTGTTGCCAATTACCGAAGGGGGAAACCTTATTGAAAAAAAAAAAAAATGAACGATCAAATTGTTCATTTACTGGTCTGACCACCCTAATTTCATCCATGAATAATACAATTCAAATACTTAATATCAAATTATTCTAAAATTATGTTTAATATGTTTTTATTCTACATTTTGAAAAGTTTTTTTTCAGTGCTTACTTTTGAAACAGTTAAATTCCTTTTTAAATTAAAAAATAGTTTTAAAAAAAAGACTATTCTACTGTATTGATAGATATTTAGAAAGCTCAGTCAATATCTCTTTTGTTTTCCTAGCTTGAAGAATAGTTTGCACTTGAACCATTTGCTTGCTTAATATGAAAGTGATTTTTAATATTTTGTTATGATTTAAAAAATATTTATTTATATTTTCAGATTGATGAAGGTTGGTGGAGGGGAGAATGCAGAGGTCAAATAGGACTTTTCCCTTCCAATTATGTCCAACTTTTACAGTAATAATAATTAGTCGAATAAGGATTTCTCAGTGAGTGTCATATAAGTGATTTTTAACCTATTTCATTCATTGAAAGACCAACTACTTTTTTAATGTCCACAACTGTTGAAAGCCTTGGTTCAGTCTGATATTTTGTAAGTTTGCTTTTACATTTGGTTATTGTGATTAATAAATAAATGCATGTTAATGGAAAAAAAGTTGAAGTTGATTCAAAAACCTATTTCTTGACATATAATTGGCACTAGTTGAAAAAGATTGAAGCACTGACAGAATTTACTTGCCCAGTCATAAGTATTTAACTTTTTGGAACGTAATTACTGCTTTCCTTTTGCTGTCTATAGTTTAGCTGTAAAATTTAAAATTCTTGTCTTAGCTAAAGATTGTGCCAACAATTTGATTACTTTAATCTAATGCTAATCTTGTGATTTGTAAAGAAAAAATTGATATGTGTACATACTTTTTCCTTATTTTTTGTTGACATATGAGACCAGTTTTTAATAATTAACTCAGTTTGAAAGAATTCTCCAGTATTACAGCTTTAAAAAATAAATAAATTAATTAAAGGTTTTTTTTAAACATTAATTTAAAAATATTTTTAATTGAAATCAATCGCTTTTAAATCAACTAAAAATATTTTTATTATTGCAATAAAAATTATACCCATTTTTTCTTCATTTTTTTTTTCTATAGGATTCAAAGGCTTAAATTTTCTTCCATTTCTATGTGCCAAAATATTTTCTTTCAAAATTGAATTACTTATCAAAAACTGGTTCATGTTAGCAGTGAGCTGCAATGAAATTTTTTAATTAGTTTTTAGTACATATTTTGCTACTGAATAACAATAAAAAACCCCGAGGGTAAAATTTTTTGGAAATAACCTTTTTCCATATTCACTTCATAGGAATTATAGTGTAACGCATATTACGAACAAATGATTTTAATTGTGTGTGAAATAAAATCAGTATTTTGACTTTTCATACTTGTAATGTGTATTTAAATATGAAATTCCTTTAAATGTTCTTTTTTTTATGTAATTTTAATTGTATTTTAGCTTCTGTAATACTTATCAACATTCCATTTGTAGTACTTAATACATGTAAGCTTTTTGGATTTCTTTAATTGCTGCAAGAACTAAATTCAATGGCATACTAAGTTCATATTAAAAATGTAATTTGAAACTTGTTCTGGTTGAACTCTGCGTTTGAAATCAAAAACTTTTTGTTGGTGCAGAATTTACAATGAGCTTTAAGAAAAAAATTATAATGTTATTGTAAAAGTAAGACTTCTGCATGAGGTGAAAGCATAAAGAAATTTATTTTCATAGTGTCATACATAAATGCATATTTATTGTTGAAACAAAGTTATGTTTGATAAAATTTTAATGAATTGTAACTAAAATTCATAAAGTATTATTTGTACTTTAATTTTAGAGTAATCAAAGTTATTTCATGTATATTGTCAAATATTGTTAATCTGAAAAGTTAATGTTTCTTTTCATGAGTAATTTTTATATAAATAAAATCAAATGATTGTTTTACTTTGTTGTCTTTTCATCAGTGACATAAAAAAAAGCTTTTAAATATCTAAATTAATTTGCTTTCTATATAAGCTGTGTATATTATGCGAGAACAAATAAGCCAAATTAGCAATAAGTTCATGGAAATCTCAGTCTCAATCATATTCTCAGTAAAAAAATGATTCTGAAATTAAGGGAAAGTTTCTGAAAAAGTATACACTGCCAAATTATAATGAAAACTATAAGGTGACTTACCACTCTCTCTTCACAAAACATGCATATATACAGTATGTCCACATTTAATCTGCAAGACCTCTGTCTAAACTAAGAATAGCCCTAAATGCATACTTCCAATCGCAGAAATGGTCAAAATAAAATGCAGAGTTAAGATATTGCAAGTTTGAAGCAAAAAAGAAAATTAGTGAAAATATCTTTTTATACGGACCTTAGAGCCTCTCATTTTTATTTAGGGATATAATCTCCATTGAAAAATACATGAATTTAAAACATTTGTGACCAAAACTCAAGGAGAGTTCAATATTTTAAGTGACTGTGCTGAAGACTAGATAAAAACATAAAGCTTACATAAGAATGATAGGTTGTCAGAAATAAAAAAGCAAAATATTTATACTTTTCATTGCTATTGAAAAATAAATGCAAATGTTATGCTCTGAGGTGTCAAAACATTACAAAAGCTCCTATAATTTGAAAAAAAAAAAAAAAAAAAACACTATGCTCACATAATTTTGAACTGTAGTCGCACGATGTAACCCCCTCTCATCCTACCTCCAAGAGGACAGAGGACTCCAAGTCACAAAAGGCTGCATTTCATATCTCAGTGAATATTGCTCAAACTAATGTCATGAATAATTTAGTTTTCTTTATAACGCTGAAAAAACCATGTCAGGGAAAACCCTGTTCAAGCACTGTTGAAGTATTTTCCCCCCAAAGTCAAAAAACATGTTTTATCTTAACCATTTCACACTCTACCCTAAACAATTCATTTAATCAATAAATAATAAGCAACAAATACAACCATGGTATATAACCCTCATACAGAAGTAAAAATGCACATTTGGAAGGGGGGCAGGCTGCAGAGAACCAAGGCAGGCCTCTCCTGCCCCCCAAAAGAAAGGGAGAAATGAAGAAAAAAGGGGGGGGGGGGGAGAAAATCAAAACTGCTTACTAGAAAATAATTTTAACTCTTAAGTGCCACAACAGTAAATACCAAAAGAGTAAATTTTACTTAATCTTTACATTCTCTCTTATTCGGAGGCCCCCACAGTAAATACCAAAAAAATTATATAAATATTAAATACCAAAAAAATTAGTGCCACAACAGTAAATACCAAAAGAGTAAATTTTACTTAATCTTTACATTCTCTCTTATTCGGAGCCCCCCCCCCCCCCTTTTCTTTCCTTTGGCGTCAGTGTCGCCAGGTCCCCAGTTTCCGACTAGGCTGACATGGCCTCTTGTGGAGCCTGGAAGGGGGAAAAAGAAAGCAAAGAAGTGTGATAGGGGAAAAAAGTTTTGGCAAGAAAGAAATTGATGGTTTCAAAAGAAATAAGGATGTTCTTCAATAGAAAATACTAATATAACATCAAATAGCACAAATTGCAGATTACTTGTAACGCCGAAACATGTGTCTGCAGGAATGTTTTTTTCCAATGCAAAAGAAATGAGCTTATGGATAAAAAGACATCCGACAAGAGCTAGATAAGCAAGCAGCTTAAAAAGTAGTAATAGCAGATTAACTAAACACCAATGAGAAAATTATAAACCAATATGCAAGAAAAGCCAAACTCGTGAACTTCCCATATACTGTATATTACTCGCATATAAGTAGACTCCCCTACTTTTAAGTGGAAATCTACTGCTTTATGCTGGACTTTCCATTAAAAGAGGTTTTTATTTTGCCTGACTTATTGAAACATGGGTCATTTCACTTGAAATGACCCATGGGGTGATGTTAGGTGTATGATAGGTGTGAAAAAGTTTCTATAGTCCATTAATGATTGTAGCTTTTCTTTTATTAATACATCATTTTAGTTGCAAAGTTCTGTGGAATCATCCATATGTAGCACTTTTGCAGATATTATATTTATAATGTTTCCAGCATTTTTTGTAGGGTGAAGTTAATTTAACAGTGTGACTGCTTTTTTATACAATCACTTACGATAACTCAAAGGCATGTAACTCCAATATTTCTTTATCTCGAATTTTATATTGCATCCCTAACTCGAGAGAAGGCTGCGGAAAATTCACAACTCGAGCTACCAATAACCTGAAGGTTTTAGCCTGTACCTCGGGACTTAGAGTTATCAAGAGTTAGGTGTCATTCACTACTTATGCAGTAACACGGCAAGGGATGGGGCATTATGTGATATACTCTCCACTGGTGAGTGATTTTTCTGATATATTGTAAGTTGATGAGTACATTTTTTACATACAATATGCATCAACATATAAATCACTGCTATACTCTGCTGCATGAAGTAAAAATAGTTTTATTTAATCTATGCAGATTAATAAAATACGAAAAGCCTTTATCAGAACAAGCAAGATGAATTTTAGCAGACAAAGTAAAATCAAATCAATTTATTTTATTTTGGAACACTTTATGATAACATAGAAATCAAACAGTAACATCTGTTTCGGTAAACACATGTTTTAAAACTTTCTTGTCCCAAGCACAGGAAATCAAATAATTTTCTGGACTCCAAGCAAGATCTCGAACAAAATCATCATGGTCGTTATTTTTGTACCTGCATTTAAAAAAATTATTAATAAAATTTGAAAGAGCAAATGAAATAAAACTTTAGTATTATCATTACTTTGTTGTGCCGTGCTATTTATGAGGCAATTTTCTGATTAGGTTGAAAAGAAACAACAATCAAGTTTTTTGTCCTCAGCAGAACATGATTTGTTACACCACTGACATTTTTATTAAACGTATAATAAGCTGTTTGTAGTTGCTCTATAAAGTTTATCACACTGGACAATAACATAAACAGCCACTATTTGAATGAGTCTTAATATTTTAATAAAATTAAAGGGAAAAACATTTAGCTTTATAAACTGAATAAGTTGCATCCACATTTGTTGATATTATAGCTGTAAGGTAAACACACCAATAGTAGCTACTTCAAGGTGTATATTTGAAAAAATAGAATTCCAGGTTTCCCAATGGATTCAAACGCACAGAAGGTATATTTCCTGCATGTTTGATGCATTTTTGAATGTAATGGGAATCCTTTTTGTTTTCAAATATAAACCTTGAAGCCGCCGCTAGTCTGACCATCACAAGAAAAGCCACCGTCGAAATGTCTGCGCCTGTCTACTGCTATAGTAACAAGGCGCGTCTCATTTTTCCAAGGGAAGCTTAATGTTGGAAAAACCTGTACATGCACAAAGGCAAGCAGACGAGTGGCGACAAAAAGCCTTCCTGCTAGTCCTTCAGAAAATGAACGAAGTCCGTTTCTATGGCAGTAGACAGGTTCAGACTTGATGGTGGGAAAAGCCAGCAGTACTGGTGTATTTACCTTATAAAATTACGATAACACTTAGAGTACCATAATAACACTGCATGGCAAAAATAAATAAATAAAATGCTACTGACACCATTCTTGTTGATTCATATGGACAATGACTCCCTTAATCTAAATATGATCAGTTTTCATATTTCACCTCTCACTTTTTCAAAATAGCTCCCACCTATTTTTTTTTTTTTTTTCAGTTTTTGACAGTTTCATTATTTTGGTTTGAAGGGGAAAGGAAGATTATATTAACCATTAACATTCCTTTGAAGGACTAGAGAAATTGAAAAGTTCAAAGAAATGAACATTTGTAGCACGAAAGAACATTGCAGGGGAAATTTCCTTTTAAAATATTTATCGTAAATTTTATCCAAAATAAATAACCTAAAACAATATTTTTCTAGTTTTCTTTTTTTCACTTGTTTTTCACTATAAAACCAGAGTGTCGGCCTAACTAATTCAAATTTGTGTCATATAAAAAGTTAACAACAGAATTACTTTCTCACACTGATAAAAACATCCTCTGATAACTAAACAGAAATTAATTTTATTGTTTGATGAAATCTTTGGTAAGATGTTATTGTTTATCTGCTTATATTTTCAGAATAACAATACAATAACGATAAAGACTATCAAGATTTCTATTTTAGTTTCAGAAAATGATTTTATACTAAATTATGCGCTTTGAAATGTAAAAAAACAAACAAATAAATAAATTTGAACAACATCCATATTTAAAAATGCAATGACGAAGTAAAGAATGGAACAAATAATTGAAGTATAATTCAGAATGATTAAGAGATACATTTACAATTAAATTTATAGAATTTTCAAGAAACTCAACATTTCCTCATCATAATAAATAAATACTGACTTTTCAAATTCATCTACTTTTACAAAAAATATAAACCTAGAAACATTTAGGTTTTACTGTTTTTACGCATTTACAAAATGTGTTCTTTTTTCCAAGTATTATAAACACAAGTAATACTATTTTTTAAACTCACATTAGGGTTGGAATGTCTTTATCTAGATCCATTGCACAGACATCTGTATCATCAGAACAACTACCAAGCCATGGAGACCTAAAAAGATCATGAAATAAAAATACAGAATACTATTTATATAAAATTAAAAACAACAGTATTAATTTGCAACATTTTACATTACAATGACAAAAATGTTCTGCATGTAATTCTTCCTTGTATGAGATAAAGGAAGTATTAGTAACACAAAACTTTCTTACTAGCAGTTCCAAGTCATTTTATTTAACTCACCCTTAACTAAATGCTGGCTAATTTTTTTTTTAGCATATCCCTACAAGTTTATAAACTTACTAATGTATGGGCAGCCAAAATATCCATTAAGACAATTCCCCCGGTTTTCTACGTGTGTGTGCACAGCTAAAAAAAATAATTGAAATTTCGTATATAGAGTCTATATGGGGTCTAGTTAGGTCCCTCCCCTTTTGGTTGTGATTCAATGTTCCAGAAGAGTTCTGTACTCATTTCTTGTTACAAATCATGTAATGTCATTGTTATACAAATCTTGTAATGTCATAAACTGGCAAACTTCAGTTGCAAACCTGAAGACATATAAAAAGTGCCAAATTCAGCGTCAGATTGGAGAAATATGTAGAACTGCTTACACAGTTCTTTCGGATCGCTTCGCGATCTGAGCTCGCTACGCTCGCTCACTGGTCACCAAAAAATTAGCCTAGCTTTATTTGTATTAAAAAAAGTGTAGTGTTTTTTTTTAAATATTTGTATGTGAATCTCATGACACTTATGATTTTCATACATTTAAAGGTGACAATTGCTTTGACATGCAACTCGTGCATTAGATTACTATAAAGCATAAGTTTGCAAATTCCATTATCTTTTGAGATAAGTATGCAAGGGAACATTTTTGTACTAAAATTACAAACATAATATAATCTTTTTTTTTCGTATATTTACTGAATGCAAAAGAAATTGCAGTGAAAAAAAATCTACAATGTTTACACACTGTAAAGACTAAGCACCTTAAAAACATTTCATGGTCATTAATTATACTATGTTCAGTGCCAAAATATGTGTGTATAAATGTTTTAAAAAATCTAACAGTTGCAAAGAGCAAGCAACTTCTGACATTCTCTGAAAGCAGTGATTTAGTTGGAAAAAAAATGTTAGAATGAGTGTTTTAAGAGTCAAAAAACCCAACCCAGTGACAAGACAGCACATGAGAGCCAAGGCCTACTGTACTCATCTCACTCCTTCTGACCGAGGGCTCAGGGATGCTCGACAGATGCTCCGGTTAAGAGGTCAGCCTAACGTTGAACCTTCAGGGTTTAGTTCCCAAGTATGATTGGTACTCATTTTATCGAACCAAAACTAAGTGACATCTTTTGCAATGAGAATTGTCCAATAAATTAATTTAGTCTATGTGGAATAACATAACAAATGTGATTGGAAAAAAAAAAAAATCAGTCTTTACAGGCTGCAGTTAGTGGCAGAGCTGTGGAGTCAGACCGGTTTTTTGGTAAAGGAGTCGGAGTCAATGGTTTAAAATTTCAAGAGATGGAGTCAGTAATTTTCTTTTAAAATTCGCAGCTCTGCCAATATTTGCGGAGTCACAGCCCGAGTCCGACTAATTTTGGGTAAAGAAGTCGGAGTCTCTAAAAATCCTGGAGTCGGAGTAAGACATTTTTCCTCCGAATCTGCAGCCCTGGTAAGTAGGGAACTTTATTTTTTGTAAGCACTATGGTTAAGGGAAAAACCTTTCGACAGCAACATTGGCTTTGCAAAGGATTTAAAAAAAAAATAAAATAAATAAAATCATAATATTTCTCTGCGTACACGATTAAAAATTTCTGGGTTTTCAGATACAACAGAGACATAATCAAATGATCCGACTCTTGAATGACTTACATATGACATGTCTATGACTGAAAAATGGTTTTGTCAAATCTAAAAAAATTTTATCAAAAGTTTGACCCTGTGCATTATTTATAGTCATTGGGAAGGCTAATCTAGCAGGAATTGTTCACATTTGAATTTAAAAGGCACATTACTATCGGATGAAATAAGTGGTATTCAAGGATAAGTATCAGTGTTACTATTAGCTTTTTTTTAATACAATAATATTTTTCTCCAGTTTTATTACTATCAGTGTTAGTCCAACTCTTTTCTCCAGTAAAGTGCATGATCATACCACAAATATTTTTGGAAACACTTACAGAACTCACTCGATTTGCAATTCGTGGTTCATAGCGTGTGTTTCCGCGCCTAAGCCTATCTGAGTCATTTCTGATCGATCTGCTTTCAAATCTTTCATCTAAAGACTCCCACACCCACTGCTCTCTTCTTTGTAAATTATATTCAAGTGAATGAAAACTCATTCTAAAATCAAATTTATAACCCTGGACATCTAATGCTAGAAGAGAGTCTGCAGCACTTGTAAACAACGATCATACGTAAACAAAGAGGATTGTTGCCAACGGAGAGAAAGAAATAAAGGCAAGGGAAGTAAAACTAGGGACGTAAGTGTTTAAAATATTTTCTGCTTTTTCCAAGACACTATTGCATTGTTCTTTTTACATGCATTATTTAGTTTAGTTGCAGTTTAAGATCTCAGATGTCAACCAAAACATCAAAATTCTTCAAATTTGAAAGTTTCATTCTCTATACTTAACATTCTTACAGGTGCATATTGTACAATAAGTAACTTTGCAAAGGAGGTTGGGGCAAGACTCCTTTATTTTTGGTAATGAGGGAACAGTTGCATCCTGGATGAATATGTATGTAGCACGAATCCAGAGCTGACGAGAGGCCATGTCAAGCCTAGTCAGATACTAGAGGCCGCTTGTGATCAGAGTAGTATAAGGTTAATATGTTTTATAGGTGGAATTGGGGCTTGGTGACCAAACTGACAAGGGGCCTGCTTTTGCTCTCTGTGGCTTGCAAGGCACCCCTGTTAAAGTAAAAATTTTCTTTATACTTGATGAACATCTAAATATAGCTAATATTCTTTAAATAGAGAACTAACGACCAAACGGCACGACCTTGAGGGTCACGGATTTGGACAAAATTCTAAATATAGGTCCATTCCCACTAGATATGAGCTCAGGTACAGCGGTTTGACTGCATAGGTCCTAATTTAGCTGGAAGCAAGGGTCCAAAGTTGTTAGTTTGGCCCCAACAATGCAATGGTGTGTCCGTAGGAATTTCAGACTTCGACACAATGCTTGTTCTCCCAACACATTTGGCGTCTTTTGTTAGTACAACGAGTGGAAGGGGTAACACCTATTTATTTATGGGCATTATTTCAGTTACTTGAAAAGTCAACACGATTTTGTATTTTTTTTTTTTTTTTATGTGCTATGTGCAATAAAATGGAATTTTATCTTCACTTCCATTTTTTAAACGGAATTTTATCTTCACTTCCATTTTTTAAACGGAATTTTATCTTCACTTCCATTTTTTTCTTATCATTGTGAAATATCTTTGATAGCAGCGATAAACATCCAGTTAAACTAAATATTTTTATTAGCAAACGATAAATACTTTTTACTAGCAGACAATTGATATAAGAAAAAAATAATTAGCTTCAACTAACTGCAAACGATAAATATCCTGTAATTATGGTTTTTTGGCAAACACGGTTTTGAAGTTTAAAGTAATATCCAATTTAAATTTGAGAACCACTTCTTAAAAATTAATATTAAAAGTAATTGATTCAAAGTACGTGCATGCAAATGATTCGAATCTGCAGTACAATTGCGGAAAAAGGGGTGAAAACAGTAATTCTAATGGAAACTATTGCATTTCTGGGTCCAAATTATCAACTTTAGACCCCTGTTGCGGCCGAACTAGGGCCTATGCAATCAAACCTTTTTACCTGGGGTCATACCTAGTGGGAATTAACCTATATTTAGAATTTTGTCCAAATCTGTGACCCTCAAGGTCGTGCCGTTTGGTAGTAAGCTTTTTGTAAAAATTTCTGCAACTTGCTGTTAAAGAATTGATGTTGTCATAACAATGTAAATTTTTCGATTCATCAATAATTAGGAGAAATCTAATACCTATTGCACAAATAGCAGTTTACTAATGACCAAAAATCATATCTGAATTCATTTTTTTCTTAAGCACTATTCTCTTTCAAACACTAGTTTTTTCAAAAATACATCTTAAAAACTACTCAGTTTCATCAAGATTAAAGATGCAGGGCTTCCTCAGTGAGTGCTGCAGTACCCTGTGGTACCACAAGGAGAAGCAAGAGGTGTCACCAAGTGTCCACAATATCAAATCTTTTGTAAATGACACAAAATGGTGAAATGGTTACATATCAATATTTCACCCAGTTCAGATAGTTTTCTTGAATAAAAAAATAATAAAAGAGATGAGTCAAATGAGAAATTACATTTTTTTATAATATTGGTATCAGTAATAATCACATTACCTTGGTGAAAATTTTATTCTGAAGACACGACGTTTGTGAGCATCCCATGAAGATAGCGTTACATTCTTTTTGATGTCCTTAATAGCAATATGGCCACTTTCATCTCCTACAGCAATCTGATTTGATTTATGAGGATTCCAGGATATGGCAGTTATTTCGCTTTTTAATGGGCTACTATCTGAAACAAATAAAAATTTGAACATTATTAACAATTGCTTTCTAATATCATCTCAAAATTTTTAATTTGTAAATTAAAACCATTTCTAGGAATTCTCAACTAAACTGTAATACTAAAATAGAATTTCAATAAGGTTTGTAATAAAAACCAAAACCTGTGGCACGATAGTCCGTGAGTGCCAAGGCTTACTGTGCCCGACTCGGTTTTCCTGATTGGGGGCTCAGGGGTGCAAGACAGATGCTCCAGTTAGGTGGTCAGCCTAATGCGGAACCCCCTGTGATTGGTTCCCAAGTACGCTTGGTACTCATTTTATCGACCCACTGAAGGGATGAATGGTTAAGTCAACCATGCCCAACCCAGGCCTGTGGTGTAAAGGTTTATAATACATGTGAATAAAAATTCTTTTTTTTTCTTATTGAGTGTGTGTGTGGAAGAGGAACATTCTTTCCCCAAAAATTATGCTTTGCCCAATATTACATGCTGTGTTAAAGACTTCAATCTTTTTGCACCCAATAAAAGTATCAATTATTTTAAAAGTTAGAAGTTATATTTTGATATATGCCACATCATATCAACTTATTTTATTTTTATTTTAATAATCAATGTATTTTCATCTCAAATTTTAGCTGTTATCAAATTATTGGTAGTTGAAAAAGAAAAAGGAAAAAAAAATAAATAAAATAAACTTGAGAGGAACAAGCATTTAGTTGTTTATTTTTTAATTTTACTAAACCTTTTTTTCTTTTCATTTATTAACTTGCTTTTAATGTGAAAAGTATGCTTAAGTTCATACTGCAGTAATATATTTTATAAAATTGAATGTTTTCAGGAGGGGCACTGTTTGAAATACAAACTTCTATCGAAAATAAATGCATAATTTTCTCCCAGTTGTGCATCCCAAATTCTCACAGAGTATTCATTTCATTAGTATAGCTCTTTGAATCAAAACCTGTCAGTTTTAGTTACTTATCAAACTGCATTGGTCATTTTTCAGGCTAATGATTCCAGTTATAAACAAAAAATACAATGAATTACATTAACAGTAGCTTTAAAATGTAAAGAAATGATCATGCAACTCTATTGTTTATAGCCGAAGTCGCCAAGCCACCACGTTACTGTAATCCAGCTAACTCCGACCAATTGGCGGTCCGATCTTTTGAACGAAAACTTTTAAAACTTCATATATTGCCTAATTTGTTCTTTCCACCAAAGATAAAGATCTTCCACTACACTGATCTTTTGTGTACAGAACTACCCTGTTTTAATTTATCTGAAAGAAAATAAAATTTGTTTCCTCTTTAAATTCCATCTTTTTTTCCTTTAACAATGTACTGATTAGTTTGTTAATCCTTAAAGTATTCTTGACATTGGTACCAAAACTCAGATGGATTTGAGCTGAGAAACAAATGTTGCTAGGTATGGTACTTTCTGATCATTTGGTTAGGAAAACCTTAAGCATCGATCCGGTCAGATAGTTCAACTGTGACGACAGAACACTCGTTTTGCATGAACCATCCAGTACTTTACTGTACATTATATCATGGGGCCTAAAATCATTGCTTTCAGGAGAGAGAGAGAGAGAAATGAAGGCTCCACCTCTCTCTCTCTACGTTTTATCAATTCTCAATTGACATATCACAGTAGGAAATTTCATTACAAAAAGCAGAGCTGGCTTTCGTATTGTCCTTTGGCAACAGGTTAAATATTTATTTCAGTTCTCGCTCAACAATAGGTTAAAATAAATATAAATCATTTGGGAGCTATAATCATCCAATGTTTAAATTAACTAACTAACAAAAACGTTTTCGATTGGATCCATCCCACTTCTATATATATACATAAACTATGCTTGAAACAACTTAATTACATGCAAAAAAAAAAAAAAAAGATCAAAATCAGTCCAGCTGTTTAAAAGTCTTATGGTTACAAACATCCGTACAGAAGAAATATATATATTATTAACACATTAAAAATTTTTTAAAATGTCCCAATTTTCATCCTGATATTTTTGCAATGCAATGCCCTTGTGGCGTGTTGGTAGTATGTGTGGCATGCTGAGTGGAAAGCAAGTAGTTACTGAGGGTAAATTTAACATTTTTTATTTACACAGCTATTTACAAGATTTAGAAATGATCCGTAGTTAGACAGATTTCTGGAGAGTCAGAAAGCATGACTGACCTCTCCAAAGTTTTTGATCGTTCTCCTCGTTTAAGAGTCAGCTGCGCCCCAGCCCCGCAAAATTCATCTCCCCTTTTTCTTGGAAAATAAACGGGGATTCTCTCTCTCATTTCCCAAGGATGCAGCTGGTCCATGGATGCAGGTGGCCATCCTGGGAACGGAATGTTAAACTTGAGCCAAAACGGCCAAAGTTCAGCTTGGGGGCGGAACATAGTATTTTATGGATTTGAAAGAACTTGATGCAGCTGGCTTCGAAGTGTGGGAATGAGTAAAAAGTGTGGGAAACAGTGGCATCCATTGACAGAAAGCGTACTATGCCATATCCTGATTTATTTTTTTTAAGCCTCAAATTGGCACCAACTTTCTTTTTTTCTTTGATGACTGAAAAACTTTTCTGGCATCATCATGACACCTAAACTGAAATTCTTATTTGTAATCCTGGTATTAAATTCCAAACACCAGTGTTACAAATGGCCAACCTAACCTGGCAGCATTGTAATACTATGATTAGATTCTGAGTAGCCTTTACAATTCTGCTAGGTTAGGCTTGCCCCCCAACTATAGAAATAAATAGCAAAAATAAAACAAAAATATACTGGCTAGAATCCAGATGACATGTTATAATTTTAAACAATCCATTACTTTTCTTAAAATATTTCATCTACTGTAAAACAAGTAAATGGAAGGAATTTTAACTTATCAATATATTTTTTCCTCAGGGGGAATATCTTGAGTTTTTAACAGAATTTATTTTCACAAAAAATGGAACATTTTGTGGATTTTCTGGATTCATTTGTATTTTGTTTTAACCCATTCAGACCTAACTTAATTATGCATACATTTTAAAGTAAAATTCTTTTAAATTATGATCAAGGTATCGTCAAAAAGTTAATCCACTTATAAATCCGTCTAAAATAAGGTGCAGAAATATATCTACTTCTGGCAGGGTTTGCAAAGTAGAAACATTGGAAGGCAGTTTGTTTTCTATTGGGCATAAAGAAAAATTGTCCTACAAATATGACGCTGAGCCCTAGCATATTAAAATAGACTTCAATAAGAAACATTCCACCATTTTTGGCACAATACTAACCAATTACAACAGCTGGTTTTGCTAGTCTTCGATCAAGTAGGAGAATTTTTCCATCCTAAAAGAAAAGCAAGTTTAAATCATTTAACATACATAGATACAAAAATTTTACACTAATCAAATAGAATGTACCTGTCCACAAGATGCAAACAAATGAGGATCTTCAGTTGAACATGCTATTTGCCAAATAATTCCTGCATGAACTGTAAATTAAAAGGATTTTAGGCACTTGTTATTTATAATAAATGCAAATTAACAGCCAAATGGACATTATTTGGAGCAAAAATGTTTCTATCGCAAATATAAGAACTTACTACAGGAGGAATTGCAAACACTTGGATATTTCCATCATTTAAATTTTTTATGGAATATATAGTTGACTATCAGAGCAGATTGATTTTAATTAGAGGCATCACACATGCATGAGTTTGCTAACCACTTCAATAACAAACTAGCTTAATCTATGCGAAGCAGTTCGACAGAGGAAATTTAAATATCCGATTCACTTTATAGGACATTTTTCAAAAAATAGCCAAAAGATTTGTCTGCTTTTTTTTTTTTTTTGCATAGTCTGAAAAACTTTAAAATTATACCTTACTTTTGTAGTTTTATGAAGTAAAAAGAAAGCACACACACACACACACAAAAAAAAAAAAAAAAAAAAAAAAAAAACCCTAAGAAATATTATTTATGATACAGCAATTTATCTTATTAAAATAAATGTATTCTGTTTTCAACGCAACATCACAACTGTGGTTCAAAACTTTTCAATGAATTCAGATAATGCAGTCTAGGTAATTTGAATCAAAATTTACCTGAAGAGAAAATTTCATTCAAAACCAATTTTTAAACCCATGGAACGATCAAATTCACAACCTTTATGTCATTGGCACTGACTGAGCTAATAAGGCCTCCCTTATACATTGCTATACATTAAAGCAACGCTACACAATAAATAAATTTTTAAAAAATTGCATTTTTTGAAAATCAACCACAATGTAATTTTTTTTTTTTCATAAAAAGCAGTGAAAAAATTCCTAAAATTATGCTTTACTTATGAAGTTTGATGTATTATTGCAGAACTTAAGGCGTTCCATCAAAAAACCCCTTTGAAAAATGAAAGATATGAAGCACAATATCTTCATTACACACACACACACATTAGGACAACAAATATCTAGTTATTACCTGGCCTATAAGTTTCTGTTGTTGAATAAGTATCTAAATCCCACACTTTAATGCTGGAAAGAGAAAGGCGAAAAAACTGCTTTAAAACATTAAAACTTAAATGTGACCAAAATTAATTCTGAGCACAATAACGCTAATAAAGAATGTGAACTCAATAATTTAATGCCACAAAAATTACAAGAAAGCATAAACTTAAAAAATAATCGTCAATCACTTTTAAAGAATGCACATCATTCTGCTGTAAGTCACCAAAAGTTCAAATAGAACTAGGGATTGCAATACCGGACCAAAAATTCAATACCGATATTCGGTATTTTTAAAACGCAATGCCGCAATACCGGTACAGTGAAATACGTTTAACACGAAAACGCTTCACATGAAAAATCGGTTTACGCAAACTGGAATAGCGATCCGGACTGTATACTGCGCACTTAAATATAAATCTTTTAACAGGAAATTCGTTTAAAATGAAAAAAATTTCCGGTCCTTTCAGCTTCGTGTTAAACGTTTTCCACACTATTTGAAATTTCTCAAAAACAACTTGAAAACATATTGTTTTGTTGCCACATTTCATAATTTTGTACAAAAATTGTAATTTATGAAAACGTAATGTGAACAAATATAAAATGAAGGAACAAATGTCATAACAAAAAAATCACTACTAGTAAAAAACATAGTGCATCTATTGAATTGTTTCTAAGCCTGGAATTCTTTTTCATGCTCTACTTTCCTACAGTTGAAACTATTCTTTCTGATTTCAGGCAGGTCGGTGGTACTGTTAACAATGCATGATACATCTCCTCTAATTTCTTTGCCTAAAAGTATTTTATCTTCAAAAAAATTCTTCTGTTTCATGTCATTTTTGGATAAAACCTTTTGTGTGTATGTGTTTCTTTTGTATTGTGTGTATTTTTAATATTTTTTTAAAATTTAAAGCTAGTTGAAATTTCTTTCCTGAGAGACAATACTTTTCCAATTTTTACATCATTTTCTCTTGAACAGGAGGGGTTTGTGTTTATTTTTTATTAGCCCTTTCGTTTGAAATTTATGATAAACTTGACAAAATTTGATCTTGTTGGTATCTCTTATTCTTTTTAGCTTTCTTCTCAAAATTCTTTGCAATTTTAATTATGTAAATATCTGAAAATATCTTTGAATTTGTGGAACATATTTATGCTTTTCCTCTATGCAAATTTTCAAGGCAATATATAAGTCTAAATATTATCTTGCCAAGCATGAAGCCAAATAGCGAGACAGCACAACAAACCAATACTGGTGTTAACAAATTGCCATTTGTAATGTTAACAAGAAACAGTTTTTGTCAAAATTTAGTACAGTTGAGACAAATATTTAAGAAAAAAAAATAATAAAGCATTTCTGCAATTGATGGTTTGAATAAACTGTTCATTGGACAAGGGGGGGGGGGCATTCAAAATTATACTCGAAATTAACTTTCCCAAAAGGGAAAATGAGCGATCAGGGAAATGGAAAAAATAAATACATGGTGCAAAAAATACTCTTTAGTTGAATGATACTCTATTAGTTCATGCTTTTAAAGCTAAATTTTTATATTAATAGATTGATTTCGGTTCGGTATCATGGAAAAATAAATGTAAATTTAAAATATAAGTAGACATTCAATAAGTTAAATTGAGAAAATTCTTGAATTAAAATTTTATTTTCAGCTAATACCGAAAATACCGGTATTTTCCTCAGCAAATACCGGTATTACGAAATTGCAAAATTGCTTGAAATACCAGTATTCAGTATACCAGTATCCCTAAAGAAAACTGTCAAATTATCTTTCTCTGCACTAAACAATTTACAACAGCCTAGTAAGAACCACGGTTTAAACTAAGTGAAAAACTCCTTCAGTAAAAGAGCAAAAATTGAAAAAAAAAAAAAAAAAGCTTTGGCAAGATTAAATTTAATGCTTCAGTATTATAAATTATTATTTTTTGCCATGCCGCAAAAGATTAAAACCATGAGGCAATTTCTTTTTATTAGTTTCTAAAAAGTTTTTTATACACCTATATTTATACAACTTTTTAATAACTTACATTCATATGAGTTTTTCCCAACAGTTACAATGAAATACAGTTTAGGACATCAAATTCAAAATTTGGAAATTTGTGGCTAAAAGCTTCAATGTTTTTGCTACAGACAACTTTATTTTTGACCACATTCTTTGCAGAAAGAAGTTCAGAGCAAAATTGGGAACATTTCACCACAGTTTTGGAAAAGAAAACCATTTTAAAAAGGAGGAAAATGAAATGTAATGAATATATTTTTAATTTTTTTTTTTTTTTAATGTTAATAGGTGTCTTTTCGTTTTGATATCAATAAAAGTTCATGCTTAAATTTCTGATAGTACACATGTGTTTTCAAAAACAAGCAATTTTCCATGCAACATGTATAGAAAAAATTAGCAAATCCAAAATTTAGTGTTTCCCACGCTTTGCACATAGTCAGACTTTTTACTCTAATTAGTCTTTAATTAACAATTGAACATTACAAAATTGTATCAGAATGTGCCAACATTTTATTTCTTTTAGTGTAGTTAAAATAATTGAATTATAATCAGGAAAAATGTCCTATTTTCAAGTTAATTTGCCAACTATTCAATATTTTTATGTTTGTTATGTTGTTTTTAGCAACTATTATTTGAAATCCAAAAAATCTAGAAATATAGAATTTCCTTTTGTTTTTTGCAAGAATGATTTTTTTGGCTCACACTTTGGAGATTTCTTTTCGCAGTTCAGTTTGGGAATAAAGTTACCATGGCTTAAACCCTGGTACAAACTAGCAAACAAACTAAAATTATATTTTTACAAGAGCACTTTAATTCATACAAAAGAGTAAAAAAAAAGAATTTAGCAGCCAGACAACAAAATTTTTTACATTTTTGTCTGAACAACTTTTGCAAGCAATTTCTTTAAAATCACTTTACATATTTTAGCAACAACTCTCTTTTATTTCTTAACTAGTGGTACCAGCACGGCTTTGCCCGTAATAGAACATTAAAAGGTTTTTTGGTTCGTCTATATATTTACAAATAATGTATAGTGAATTTTCTCGCCAATTGGCTTGTGCTCATGTTACGGTTCCACGTTAAGATAATTTCGTAATTTACTCGTCCATCTTATGATAATTTTATTCTTAAAATTGGAATAGTAAAAGAACCACATCGAATTTTCGAAAAATCGCTTCGAGGTGCACACCCCCATGCTACAAAGTAACTTTGTGTCAAATTTCATGAAAATCGGCCAAATGGTAGAGGCGCTATGCGCGTCACAGAGAGAGATCCGGACAGAGAGACTTTCAGCTTTATTATTAGTAAAGATGAATTTTGCGAGAGCAAAAAATAATGTTATACCATTTGTCTGCACTTGAACTCACTAGTCTGGTTTTATCACTACTCACTGAAATAGAAGTCACAAAGTCATCATGCTCACAAGCTCTAAACTCATTGGTAAAATTTGACGATTCAGCATCAAGATGATAAATTTCTAAAGACCCTAATAAAGAAATAAAATGCATAAAAGAATTACATTTAAAAGCTCATTAATATACATTACTTTTGTACTTGAAACAATTCAGCATTTGCATACAAAAAAATATGTAACATAAAAATTATGCATATGAAACTAGACAGCATTAAAAAAAAATGACCCAAGCATTACAAATTACTAAAAGGACTCTCTTATTATTATTATTTTTTTTTGTTTTGATATAATCATTCATAAAAAAATTATTTTAGTACAGTGAAACTTAAGGAATCTGAAACTCTGGATAATTCGGATTGCTTAAGAAATCCAGGACTAAAATAAAATTAAAGAAAAAAAAAGGATATTCAATAATTACAATTCAAAAGTTAAGTTTTTTTTTTAATGGCAGATACTTTTAGCATGCATTTGATTGCAATGTACACAACCAAGTAATTGGCTGCTATAAGGTAAACAATAAAGTTCTCAATGTTTTTACTTTACCATTGAAAGAAGTGATAATAGGTAAGCTAAATTAGTGCGTCACTTTGTTTAACCCATTCCTTGCCCCGGCCGATACAGGATCGGCCCCGCAGTTTGTGTTAATACTGCCCCGGCCGATTCAGGCTCGTCGCAAGAAAATGGTTCCTAACTGCTCTCGACGATCCTGTGTCGTCACGGCGTTTCTAGCAGTTTTTGCTTCGGCCGAATATGTGTCGGCGATCCTTCCAGGGGCAGAACCCTGTTATTGCGCTTCTCTGTTGGGTTCTGGAGCTTTTAGGGGAGCGGTAATCAAGCTCTTTTCTTAGACAAAAGGGATGTAACTTATAGTATTTCACGGAACTTGTTGTAATTTTATTTTACTAAGATATTAACTTTTCAAGTACTCTTTGATGGGACACGTATAATGCTTCGAATAATCAGGCATTATATTTTTATCTTTTCGTGGAAGCTTTGTTTCTTAGCATTCTGGCATTTGAAATCCTGATGAACAAGTGTGAAAATATTTCCTTACATATTTATCAATATTTCTATGCTTGAATAAAGCAAATAAACAGAAATATGTTTTTCTTGTTATCAAACATCCACCTTTTTACGCAAGTATCCTTCACTAAATTGTTCATAATCCTCAAATTTTATAATTAATTTTCACAATATTATTTTTTTTTAATTATCTTACATATCTTAATTTTGTACGAGTATGTTTTTTTTTATTATTATAATGTGTTTACTACGCTTTTTATTTATTTGTACATTATTATTATTTTTTATTACTTATTTATTTTAAAATCATGATATTTTGAAACGTAAATTATATCTTTATATTCGCGGCACCATTTGATGGATTTTTAGTGATACGGTTTTGAATATTTTTTATTTCACGAAAAAAAAATGACGAACGCATTGATTATACGTAAAAGTTGACTATGTAAAACATAAAATAGATACAACAGTACGAATAAAATGATAATATCTTGAGCTCTTTTGTTGTACGCTTTACTCATAAGAAACGAAACATTCCTTTTCTCCCATTATTTTTCAGATTTTATTTATTGTCTTAAAATAGCTCCAATATTTTAATTGTACCTTCTTTTATGAGATTTTAAAAATATAAATTAAATATTTGGTTTCTTTTCAATAATCAAATTGCCATAATTAGTAAATAATCCTATGAAACTAACTAACATTTATCCAAGTATGTTTAAAAAAAAAGATTTAAAATCCGGCTCGATTTCAAGCAAAATCTCCTTTTTTTTCCTTCTGAAGACATGTTCCGTCATGTAAGCATAACAGCTTGCTTTGAAATTCCTTTCTGAGCTAAACTGTTTTGTTGTAAGAAAATAATGTGGAAGGGTTGACCACAAAACACTAAAACCTTCTGACCATTCTTTGAATGGAACTAACTTGCTCGGATGTTTGCAAAGAGGGTCCTTGGAGAATACAGACCTCCCAGTCGGTCTAGTTCCTCTCTCAGCTGGGGGCTTTTAGTTGCATGCACAAAAGTATCCTTTATTGAAATAGGGGATTAGCCGCAAGTTTTGATCTTTTGTAATCATTTATCTTTAAAATACTTCCCATGCTTGAGCAACTGATATCTGGGAGTATCTGGGCATTCAGAAGGGATTTAAAAGTCACCTGAATTACGATAAAAGTCGACCATAGTCCTGCCATCAAAGGGATGTCTCTGTGTTTATTGGTCGTTTTGAAGTGTCACAATATATCAAAGGGCACCGAAGAATACTTTTTATCCTCTTAGAATATCATTCCCACACTTAAAGCGTTTTTGTCCATTCAATTCGCTTGCTTACACGTTGGATCGATCAGTCAATTGTTTGAAGAATGTTTTGTTGAGGCCTTTTGAAAGATAGATCATCTTACATTTAAGAGTAAAAGAAAAAAAAAAAGATATACTGAGATAAAAGCAAAAAGAAGAATAAATCAATAAAATAATTAGTCTTATGAAAATAATTTCTTTTCGTCCAATCCTCTATTGTTTCTTATTTTCCTATTATGTACTGCGTAAATGTATGAATATTTCAGCACATATTAGCAACCTTGTATTTTATTGCACTATTTAATTCAGTGCTTAAAAACAAATAAAGCGAAGCGATTTTCGAATGCAAGCTGAACAGCAAAAACAACATTAAAATACCGATAGCAAAATGGGGAAAAAAGTGTTATTACAACGTAGCAAAAAGCAACTCCGTTTCGTTATCTGCGGCATGCGCGTTAAGGGTTTTCGGGCTGGTCATGGAATGGGTTAAACAGCTGTCATGTATGCAAATTAGTGTATCACGTGCTTCAAACACCTGTGGGGAGGCATCAGACCTAGAAAAACCCGTACAGTAGGCTAGCAAAATGGAAGTGTCTAAGGAGCTCGTTCAATGTTGTTTGATTTGAGATTTTAAAATGGGCTTATCAGTAGCAGCATCAACTGTCGAATATATGTTAAGCGTTTGGGGACAATACTGTAACTGAAAGTACTGAAAGGCCAATGGTTCTAAAAATTCAAATCTAGAGATATGTCTCTTGGTGATAAACCTTGTAGTGGATGACCACCAGCCTTGGATGATGATGTGGCCTAGAGAAGGTCACTAACGAGGACAGTAGCCTAACATGTGGTGAACTTGCAACACAGCTTCAAGTTTCTGACGAAACAATTGGATTGAATCTGCACTGCTTAGGTAAGTCCTATAGAAGCAAGCGGGTTCGACACAAGCTGTTAGAAATTCACATGAACAAACAAGTGGCAGAATGTAGGTTGCTGTCTCAGCACTGTATCACACCCATACTAGATTAGTGCTTTTCAGTGATGAAAAGCAGATCATGTATAAAATTCCCCAAGCATTCCAAGCATTGGTTGTCATCAAAGGAAGCTGCCACTTACACTGCAAGCTATGCACCCACACAAGATCATGCTTGGTCTGGACGACTAGTCGCTATGTCGTTGAAGTAAACACCGTACAAAGTAAACTCGCGCAAAGCACTCACAGAACTTATTTGTATCTGAGACATCCAAGTTTTACCGTAAGAGGATTGCACAGTTAGAGACACATTGGCAGAAGGTCCTCGATGCCGATAACTTTGAGAATAATAACAATTGACTATACTTTCTGTGAGCCATCTTTTTTTTCCACCATTAAAATGACAAGTACTTTATTGATTTACCTTATACATTGTGTATATAGGGTTTATCATACTAATACATATAAACATTAGCATTAGTACGCTTGTTTAATACCTAATTTATATTGTGCTATATATACATTAAATGTCCTTAAAATTTGACATTTTTGCAAAGAAAAATGTACTAAAATCAAGACAGTTCTAATTTCAAAGGGGGGAGGGCTCAAGCCCCCCCCCCCCCTGCCCCCTATATGGGCACCCTTGTCTGTTGTGGTCACTTAAAAAAAAAAAAAATCTTGCTAAAAATTAAAAGAAATAAATAATCATATTTACAAAAACATGGTGAATTATAGCATTTTGTAAATAAATTCAAATTTAAATAAGAAACTAAAACTTAATTCCACAATTTCCTAAAAAAGAGAAGGTAGCGAAGTTCAGTGCAACTGCCAACAAAAGCCAGAACTTTTATGTTCATAAAGTTTTATAAGAGTGATTTAAAAAATCCCAACTATTCAAAATGCTTAGAATGATAACGTTAAGAAGTTTGCACAGCAGAAAAGATCAAACATTTCCCAAGATTAAAATAAATTATTAATGTAGGTTTATACTGCCACTATGAACCTAACACAGATTGTGGCTGTTGAAAATGTTGGTAGAAAATTGAGGAAAAAAAGATTTTAAAACAGAAATTTAATATTACCTGAATCTAAAGCAACAGCTGTTCTACTTTTATCCAAGCATACCAGATCACAAATACCAGAAGAAAGTTCAGTTCCAGCTAAGCATTTTTCAACTTCTGGAGCATCGCTAACATCCTTAAAGCACCATAAAGATCCATTCCAGTATCTGCCTGTTAGGTTTGATGAACCTAAAATTATTTTCCCACCTGGAAAATATTTTTTTTAATTACATATTTTTAAAGTTACATCAGGTTTAATAGAAATATGAAAATTATACAAGCAGGATATACCACACATTATATATATTATACTGCAAGTACAAGATTTTATTTCAGATCTAAAATAAACACATTTTGTGTGAGTACATAATTACTCTTAGATTGATGTACTTTTAACTTCCTACCTATTTTTTTTAATAACTAAGCTTTAAAAATAGTACATGATAAAAGTTCAAGATGTTATTTTGACTAGACTAGGTGGGTAAAATGAAAAACATTATGCATTAAAAATTAGGATTTCCTAATAAAATCTTTGAGAAAATCTTGTCATCAATGGCCATCCACAAGGAATTCACTATGCCCACACAGTGTCATGTCATTCCTCAACTCATCCTTCATGACCACTAGTAGCCAACACGACATGCACCACACCCAGCTTGCAATCTTAAGCCCTGGTTTCCTAGAAGCGAAATCACCGAGCTTTGGCGTCGCTACTCGGCGTGACGCTGAAATCTAAGTCAAGTGATTCCGGCGTGGCCACTCGGACGTCGATTTCGCTCGGGCACGCATGCGCAGAAGTATCAACTTTTCCTCTTGGCGATAAGAGACGTCGAAGGTCGGTGATTCGCTCCGAGGAAACCTATGCTTTATAGGGGAATACTATGAAACACCATTCAATGCATAAAACAGAAATGAGAAGATTGAAGACCCTATTCTGTGGCTGAAAAACTGCAAGAATTACTTATAAACATAAATGATGAGCAAGCAGGGTTTCCGCTACGGTCGCATTTTTCGCATAATGCGAAAACACTATCTGAATTGCGAAAATAAAGCAATGCATTTTCGCTTTTTTGCTCAAATAAAAAATAAATTATTTTTTTAAAAAAGTAGAAATGTTTGATCCTAGAGAGGAAGCATGCATGGCGATAATCAACTTAATCTTTTTTAAATCTTAGCTAAGATGTTTAAACTACAATTAAGTTCAATAACTGTTAGTCTTATTCAGCATTATGTCCCCCCAATAACTGCTTTATTAGGAGGAGGGGACTGCAACGTTCTAAACAACAATCGTGTTTTCTTTTTTTATTTTATGTTTTAAAAAAATTGCTGTTGTACTTATTTCTTCAAAGATATCACAGATGAAATGTGAATTTTATTTTCAACTTTAGATGAAACACACTGAGGCATATATAAATATATGAGAATGAGTAACATTTTAGCATTTTGCTAACATTTTTTCCTCAATTTTAGCTTTTATGCTAAAAAACTTTTGAACCCAGCTTAAACCCTGTGAGCAAGGGCACATTCAGGGGAGGGTCAAAGGTTCAGTTGACATGGGTTTTATTCAATTTTTTAGATCCAAAAAAATTGTAGTCAATGCTAACCTTTATTTGCTTGGTTTTGTATAGTCTTTCTTCTCAGGGCATCATAGTTCAAAGGATTAACTACGTTTGTTTACAGGGCTATAGCTATTTTGAGTTTTTTTTTTTAAACTTTCAAAAGAACAACCATCTCGAATGAGCTTAACATTCTTTCAAAGCACTCTTCCTTCTCTAACCAAATATTGTTTAGGGGAGAGGGGGACTAGTGTGGACACAAAGGGTTAGTGTGGACATCTGGAATTATTCTTTGATTTGTTTTTAAAAATTTCTCAGTTAATTTATGCATAATGACAACTCCAACATGCACTTCCATGTGTAGTTTCATGACAACACACTTTATACTTCAGTAGCAAATTACAAAAGAAGGTTTTCATAGTGGAAAAGTAAATTTTGGATTTTCTTCCTATTAATAGATTAATTACACTCTTTTATATTTTTATTTTAAGTAAAAGGAGATAATATACCATAAATTAATGTATTTTATATATATATATATATATATATATATATATATATATATATATATTGGTATTTTTTTTTTTGATGTGCATAGTTTTAATTAATAATTATAAGGCTTAAAAGAAAACTTTGCCCCATGGGTGATGGGGTACTGTGGACACATGGTAATGATGCCTCTGTGGACTCATACACACTAATCCCTTGCAACTTTGAGTGAGAAAAAAAAAATAAGGAGTTAAATATAATATTTTTTATGTTATTTGCTTGATGAGATTAATTTTGACAGGTATGATTCAATAAAGGATTTCATGCCCCATTTTTTCATATTTTAGGTTTCATTTACAAAATAAAATAGATTCTTGTAAAGGGATGAGTTTTTTTACAAATGATTTTATTTATTTATTCATCATATTAAACTTTGGGATTTTATTCTTTTCAAATAGCAATGATAACAACAGTTTTAAAGTACAGCAGTAGTTTTTAAATTTTCTTTACTTTTCCATACTATTTATAAAAGAAGTAAAATATTTCGAAATTTTATACGAGTTCTGGCAAGCGAGAATCATTTTAATATGAGGTGCGGCTAGCGATCAGAAAAAGGTTGGCCAGCAATGGCTTAACCAATATTTTTTTAGAAGGAGGTATAATGCTGGTCATTGAAATGTGAGCCCCCCCCCCCCCAAAAAAAAAAAAAAATTCTGAATTAGTCCATGATGATAAATAAATTTCAGAATTTGTCCTTAGTTTTTGGCGATGATGATGATGATGTATCGATACAGCTTATATGAGAGTATTTTTTTCTGGCACAGATATTGAATGAACTGGACAGATAAATAATGCTAAACGATAACAAAGAATGGAAAAATGGCAAAATAAAAAGTCTTGCTGTTTAGCCAGAAATCATTAGACACAACGAAATTCAAAAATGAGTGCTAGAGATTGGAATTTGTAAATGAATACTTCTTCAAGGATTGAATAGAAAAACCAATCTTTAGAATGAAGGGAATCAACAAAAATACAACATGCTAAATTGGCACCCCCCTCCTCGTTATTGAAATAGTTGACGCTATTTTTGCTTTTCATACTTAAACTTCACATTTTGAAGAAACTTTTCATGTAAGTTAATGACTTGTTTTTTAAATTTTTTATTTGGCGGATAATTTTATACTTCAACGGCTTAATTCAATTCGTTGGCACTTTTTTTTTTTTTTTTTTTGTGCATTTTTATGGAAGACCTTGCTTGTTCAATGGCTTATTTTGTGAAAAAAAAAAATTAACATTTGGTTTAAAATTTACGCAATTTAATGATTTCGGCACGTGATTTGCTTTCAATACTTGTGTTTTATTACGTGCCAAGTGTTCCAAGTTGTTACGATTCCCTCAGAAATAATGGTGGTAAGATTTTGATAGCTGAAAAGCTTTGGTTTTTCTTTGTTATGACCAAATGTTTCACGTCTTAGGTTGCTAATCAGCTTTGCGGATACTGTCAGAATGGAACGATTATTGCGAAAATTTGGAAACCGCAGCAAAATCTCAACTATTAAAACATTTCTTCATTTATAGCAGCACTAAAAAATTAAAAAAAAAAAATGTTGCATTGGATTTGCTATTTAAAATAATTAATAAAATCTAAACCAATTATCTTACTTGAATCATAAGACAGAGCATCTAAATGCGTTTCAACAACAGCTGGTACATTAGACATGTCAAAAACAGCTATGAGAATTGTTAATTCTGAGAAAATCAAAATTTAAATACAGAATTCTTTCATCCAAAAAACATGCGCTCCTCCAAACAAAACGCAAAACCTCATAACAGATGAACGGGATTTGATTGGTCAACATTTTTGCTGCCATTTAAAGAGAAACTCAACGTTCAAAATTAGTTTCCTTTAGTTCAATTTTTTGTTTTTAAAAGAAATTAAATCCCATTTCTTGTTACACAAAATTGAATTTCACATTTTTTATGCCTTTAAACTATGAAAACACAAATTGTCTAAAATTTATTTTCCAAATCCACAAACAGCTCAACTTAACAAATTATATTGTTTTGGTTTATGGAGCTGTTTTGGTTTTCTCCGATTCTTATTTGTGTCACAGTTTAACGTGAAAAATGAACTATATTTACTCTTTTTCTGCGATTTTCATTCTATTTGCACTATTTTCTGTCTGTGATGTATGTACTGTTAGTTCTGACTTTCCATTTTAATTCAAAATGCCTTATCCTAATATGCAATATGCAATGAAGTAAATGCGTCTCTAATTTAGAAATACGATTGAACAGATAACAAATACTTTAAAATTTAAAAATTGGAAGAAAAAACATGAATTGTTCTTCAAATATTACTTTGTTGATTGCCTTACTTGGCAGATATAAATTAACGATTATCCGTTTACAGAACCGTAGTTTCGATTTGTTTTCCAATGGGTTAGTAATGGAAAATATCGTCGCCTCAGAGCGACAGTAAGATATCAAATCCCAGAAATAACACTAAGATGTCTTTTTTTGCTCTTAGACGATGTTATACAATGTCGTATTTACGCATGGGCTTACTGGGCTATAGCTCAAGCCTGCATGATTTTGAAGGCGGCACTTTTTCCCATTTCAAAGAAAATAAAACCCTTTTTTTTAATTAGTCATGTGGCCGTAGGAGCGGCCTTTAATGGATTCTTTCGTGGGATGATTTATTAATAAAAGGAAGGATCCGCACTTCTCTGGCGTCAATACTCAAATACAAGAGGTGTTATTTAAGATCTCATTAAAACCTACTGATCTCTCATATGCCATGCTGTATTTACATTATAAGGAACCATAACAATGTTCGTAAGCAGTTTTGTAACCATTTCCGCCTGCAGGATAGTTTTTTTTTAAAGACGCATGGCTCCCATGAGTCGTTGAAGCAATTTTTTAGCAGAACAATGCCGGGTTACACACATCATGGGTGTCAGGGAACCTCCTCTTTCACATTATCACCTTTTCGGGCATGCTTGATGGACTGATCTGTCACTCACATATCGCATGTATCCACAGTTACTGTGATACAGTTGCAGATCGCCACAGTTTGTTCAGTGTTCAATCAAAGACAAAATATTCAACCGTAAAAGTAATAACAACAAAAGAAAAAATAAATGAGCAAATGAATTAGCAAATTAGATACAAAAGTATTGATGTTTCGAAACATCAGCCTTTTATATGTACATTCCTACCTAATAAACTCCAAAAAGTGTTTTAATGCTAGAATTCAATTCAATGTAATCACTTTATTAATTGAAATGATTTTTAAACTGCCAAAGATAAACCAACAAGAAAAAATTGATAATTAATTATTAACATTCCAAATTGAGTACTTATATACTCACATATAAATCGGATCTCGCGTATAAGTCACCTACTTTAGAAGAAAAATCGGGGGAAAATTGAAAACCCGCTTAACAAGTCGCGTCCCTACTTTTGGAAAAAACAGGAGTGTTTTGATGCTAATTTTGAATTTAAACATTATAAAAAGGAGGAGAATGAAATGTAAGGATTGTTTTTATGTTAAAAATGTCTGATTTTTATTCTTTTGCACCAAAAGGGTTCACTTTTGCAATTGCGATTTATGTAAAGGATTTGATTTCGGCGTTATGATCTTGTTATATTTGTTGCTTTTATTTTGATTTTATATCAATAAAATTTTATGCTGTAGCCATATTATGTTATTTTTTAAAAATGAGCAATAATTTGCAGCTCTTGTGAAAATTTGCAAATATGGCGATCCCTGCACTTTTCGCGTAGTCCGCCGTTTATGTAATTATTTATTCTTTATTTCACAGTCAGAATATGTAAAATAATAGCAGAATGTTTAAGTATTTACATCTTTAGCTTCTGCTTGAAAGGGATGGACTAAAATTGGGGAAATGTTCACGTTTTTGAGTGTTATTTTCTAAGAAAAAAATCAGGGAAAGGTTTCGGAAATTCTGCCTCGCGTATAAGCTGACCCCCTAACTTTGAACCTCATTTTTTGTAATAAATTTCTCGACTTATATGCCAGTATATATGATAATGCAAAGGGATGAAAACCTTATAAATTTAAAGCACTGTGAAACATCAATACAAATTAACTGGAATAATTACATAACATCCTTCAAATTTCCAGAAGAATAATACTAACACAATGTAAATTACTTTAACACTGCTCAACACCAAAAATGCATCCGGCTCAAAAATAGCTTTTCCCGAAGTATTTTACTTTGCTAAACATGAAAATCACCATAAAAAGTTGAGATTGTCTCTAGTTTTCATGTTTTATAGGCCATTGTGCAAAATTTTTTTGAAATGAATTATCCTCTTAGTTTTATAAACTATCTTGAAAATAATATTTTCAAGTTTCTCCAACACCAAAATCTTCCATTTTTTGTGATAAGTTTTGCATTTCTAATTTTTGTAGTTAACTCGTCTATTTTAATGCATAAGAAACACTTACTGTATATAGGTTTATGTGTGTACATGTATTTTTTAAACTTGCAGTGACATTTGTATTAGCTATGTAATGCTAGTTTTTGAGTTTAATTATGCTTAGAGTAACGTGTCTTGATGTTTCTAATTTACATAATAGGCTCAGTATGAAGATGTGCGATGTAAATGTATATGTCCCAGTCCTGAAGTTGTTAAAGGAAATAAAACCGAAAGAAAGCTTTATATCGCCAATGTTAAACCATCTCAATGGTAAGGAAAAGTCTTTTTTTTCTTTCTTTCTCTTAAGAAAGTATTTTATTTAATGTGTTATAAAATGAAACCGACAATAATTGCAACATGTATTTTGGTGTTTCAAAGAATCCTTTATAAATGCAAGAAGATGAGGCTGTTCCATAAGCCTACATCTTTTGCATTGAAAAAATATGTTTATTCTAATCTCAAAACAC
>NW_026558875.1:0-108842 GCF_026930045.1 Uloborus diversus | reverse complement strand
GACTGACTGCCTGACTGATTGCTTGACTAACTGGACGGGACTGACTGACTGAATGAGACTGATTGTCTGACTGACTGACTGAGGCTGACTGACTGAATGAATGACTGGTTGACTGCTTGACTTCCTAATTGACTGACTGGACTGGACTGACCGACTGATGACTGACAGACTGACTGAAGGAGACTGACAGACTGACTGACTAACTGACTGAGTGACGGACTGACGGACTGACAGACTGGACTGACTGAATGACTTACTGGACTTGACTGACCGACTGACAGAATGAGACTGATTGACTGACTGACTGACTGACTGAGTGAGTGACTGGACTGACTGAAATGGGCTGACTGACTGACTGACTGACTGAGACTAAATGACTGACTGCTTGACTGACTGACTGACTGACGGACTGACTGACTGACTTCGCAAAAGAGAAAAATTAAAAAAAAAAAGAACTATCAAATTCGAAAAAAAATACACATTTAAGATTTTCTTCCCGGCTGGGACTCGAACCCAGGGCCACTCGCATGGAAGCCCAACGCTCTCCTAATAGGCTATCGGACGTCTGTCAATCGGAGTTTTAAATATAATAACAACAAGAAATGCACCTTTGTAATTATTGATTCAAACACTTTGAAATCTACTGGTCGAATAATTAAACTGACTCAGAATTTTCCTCCCTACATAAATAATCAATATTTGCAAAAGGAATTGAAAAAAAAAAATTTCAAATTAGAAACGAAAAATATTCATTGAAGATTTTCGTTCATGATGGGACTCGAACCCAAGGCCACTCGCTTGGAAACCCAACGGTCTAGCCATTAGGCTATCGGACGTCTATCGGTCAGAGTATTACTGCCTGACTGACTGACCGAGACTGACTGGCTGAATGACTGAGACTGATTGACTTCGCAAAAGAGAAAAATTAAAAAAAAAAGAATTTTCAAATTAGAAACTAAAAATATACATTGAAGATTTTCGTTAAGGCTGGGACTCGAACCCAGGGCCGCTCGCTTGGAAGCCCAACGGTATAGCCATTAGGCTGTCGGAACTCTGGTGGTCGAAGTCTTACTGCTTACTGAGACTGCCTGAGTGACTCACTGACGGACTGATACTGACTGACCGAGACTGATTGCCTGTCTGACTGACTTCGCAAAAGAGAAAAGTTTTAAAAAAAGAATTATCAAATTCGAAAAAAAAAAATACGCATTGAAGATTTTCTTCCCGGCTGAGACTCGAACCCAGGGCTACTCGCATGGAAGCCCAACGCTCTCCTAATAGGCTATCGGACGTCTGTCAATCGGAGTCTTAAATATAATAAAAACAAAAAATGCACCTTGGTAATTATTGATTCAAACACTTTGAAATCTACTGGTCGAATAATTAAACTGACTCAGAACTTTCCTCTCTACATAAATAATCAATATTTGCAAAAGAATTTCAAAAAAAAAAAAAAAAAGAATTTTCAGATTATAAAAGAAATAAATACTTTGAAGATTTTCGTTCAGGATGGGACTCGAACTCAAAGCCACTCGCTTGGAGGAACAACTGTCTAGCCATTAGGCTATCGGAGCTCTGTCTATCGGAGTCTTAAATATAATAAAAACAAAAAATGCACCTTGGTAATTATTGATTCAAACACTTTGAAATCTACTGGTCCAATAATTAAACTGACTCAGAATTTTCCTCCCTACATAAATAATCAATATTCGCAAAAGAGAAAAATTAAAAAAAAAAAGAATTTTCAAATTAGAAACTAAAAATATACATTGAAGATTTTCATTCAGGCTGGGACTCGAACTCAGGGCCTATCGCTTGGACGTCCAAAGGTCTAGCCATTAGGCTATCGGAGCTCTGTCGACCGGCGTCTTAAATATTATTACAACAAAAAATGCACCTTAGTAATTATTGATTCAAACACTTTGAAATCTACAGGTCGAATAATTAAACTGACTCAGAATTTTCCTCCCTACATTAATAATCAATATTTGCGAAAGAAATTGAAAAAAAAATCAAATTAGAAAAGAAATATGTACATTGAAGATATTCGTTCCGGCTGGGACTCGATCCCAGGGCCACTCGTTCGGAAGCCCAACGGTATAGCCATTAGGCTATCGGAACTCTGTTGGTCGAAGTCTTACTGCTTAGTGAAACTGATTGACTGACTCAGTGACTGACTGATACTGACCGACTGACTGAATGACTGATACTGACTAACTGACTGACTGCCTGACTGACTGCCTGACTGACTGGACTGACTAACTGACTGACTGATTGCCTGACTGATTGCTTGACTGACTGGACTGGACTGATCGACTGCCAGACTGACTGAATGAGACTGACTGACTGACTGAATGAGACTGATTGTCTGACTGACTGACTGAGGCTGACTGCCTGACTGACTGACTGAATGACCGGTTGACTGCTTGACTTCCTAAATGACTGACTGGACTGGACTGACCGACTGACTGACAGACTGACTGAAGAAGACTGAAAGACTGACTGACTAACTGACTGAGTGACGGACTGACTGGACTAACTGACTGACGGACTGACTGACTGGACTGACTGACTGACTGAATGACTGACTGGAATGGACTGACCGACTGACAGAATGAGACTGACTGACTGACGGACTGACTGAATGAGACTGATTGACTGACTGACTGCCTGACTGACTGAGTGACTGAGTGACTGAGTGAGTGACTGGACTGACTGAAATCGGCTGACTGACTGACTGAATGACTAACTGACTGAGACTGACTGACTGACGGACTGACTGGACTGACTGACTGATGGACGGACTGACTGACTGACTTCGCAAAAGAGAAAAAAAGTAAAAAAAAAAAGAATTATCAAATTCGAAGAAAAAAAAACGCAAGGAAGATTTTCTTCCCGGCTGGGACTCGAACCCAGGGCTACTCGCATGGAAACCCAACGCTCTCCTAATAGGCTATCGGACGTCTGTCAATCGGAGTCTTAAATATAATAAAAACAAAACATGCAACTTTGTAATTCTTGATTCAAACACTTTGAAATCTACTGGTCGAATAATTAAACTGACTTAGAATTTTCCTCCCTACATTAATAATCAATATTTGAAAAAGAAATTAAAAAAAAAAATCAAATTAGAAAAGAAATATATAGATTGAATATATCCGTTCCGGCTGGGACTCGAACCCAGGGCCACTCGCTTGGAAGTCCAACGGTATAGCCATTAGGCTATCGGAGCTTTGTCGAGCGGAGTCTTAAATATAATAAAAACAAAAAAATGCAACTTGGTAATTATTGAATCAAACACTTTGAAATCTACTGGTCGAATAATTAAACTGACTCAGAATTTTCCTCCCTACATTAATAATTAATATTTGCAAAAGAAATTGAAAAAAAAATCAAATTAGAAAAGAAATATATACATTGAAGATATCCGTTCCGGCTGGGACTCGAACCCAGGGCCACTCGCTTGGAAGCCCAACGATCTTGCCATTAGGCTATCGGTGCTCTGTCGGTCGGAGTCTTACTGCTTACTGAGACTGCCTGACTGACAGACTGACTGACTCACTGACTGACTGATACTGACTGACTGACCGAGACTGACTGCTTGACTGACTGACTTCGCAAAAGAGAAAAGTTTTAAAAAAAGAATTATCAAATTAGAAAAAAAATATGCATTGAAGATTTTCTTTCCGGCTAGGACTCGAACCCAGGGCCACTCGGTTGGAAGCCCAGCGGTCTAGCCATTAAACTATCAGAGCTCTGTCGGTCGGAGTCTTACTGCCTTACTGAGACTGCCTGACTGACAGACTGAATGACTCACTAACTGACTCACTGACTGACTGATACTGACCGACTGACTCAATGATTGATACTGACTAACTGACTGACTGCCTGACTGATTGACTGACTGACTGAATGACTGAGGCTGACTGACTGACTGAATGACTAACTGACTGAGGCTGACTGACTGACTGAATACCTGGTTGACTGCTTGACTTCCTAATTGACTAACTGGACTGGACTGACCGACTGACTGACTGACAGACTGACTGAATGAGACCGACAGACTGACTGACTAACTGACTGAGTGACGGACTGACTGGACTGACGGACTGACTGACTGAATGACTGACTGGACTGGACTGACCGACTGACAGAATGAGACTGACTGACTGACGGACTGACTGAATGAGGCTGATTGACTGACTGACTGACTGCCTGACTGACTAAGTGATTGAGTGAGTGACTGGACTGACTGAAATGGGCTGACTGAAATCGGCTGACTGAAATCGGCTGACTGACTGACTGAATGAGTAACTGACTGAGACTGACTGACTGACGGACTGACTGGACTGACTGACTGATGGACGGACTGACTGACTGACTTCGCAAAAGAGAAAAAAAGTAAAAAAAAAAAGAATTATCAAATTCGAAAAAAAAAAACCGCAAGGAAGATTTTCTTCCCGGCTGGGACTCGAACCCAGGGCTACTCGCATGGAAACCTAATGCTCTCCTAATAGGCTATCGGACGTCTGTCAATCGGAGTCTTAAATATAATAAAAAAAAAACATGCAACTTTGTAATTATTGATTCAAACACTTTGAAATCTACTGGTCGAATAATTAAACTGACTCAGAATTTTCCTCCCTACATAAATAATCAATATTTGCAAAAGAAATTGAAAAAAAAAGAGAATTTTCAAATTAGAAAAGAAATACATACATTGAACATATTCTTTCCTGCTGGGACACGACCCCAGGGCCACTCGCTTGGAAGTCCAACGGTATAGCCATTAGGCTATCGGAGCTTTGTCGAGCGGAGTCTTAAATATAATAAAAACAAAAAATGCACCTTGGTAATTATTGATTCAAACACTTTGAAATCTACTGGTCGAATAATTAAACTGACTCAGAATTTTCCTCCCTACATTAATAATCAATATTTGCAAAAGAAATTGAAAAAAAAAATCAAATTAGAAAAGAAATATATACATTGAAGATATCCGTTCCGGCTGGGACTCGAACCCAGGGCCACTCGCTTGGAAGCCCAACGGTCTTACCATTAGACTATCGGTGCTCTGTCGGTCGGAGTCTTACTGCTTACTGAGACTGCCTGACTGACAGACTGACTGACTCACGGACTGACTGATACTGACTGACTGACCAAGACTGACTGCTTGACTGACTGACTTCGCAAAAGAGAAAAGTTTTAAAAAAAGAATTATCAAATTTGAAAAAAAATATGCATTGAAGATTTTCTTTCCGGCTAGGACTCGAACCCAGGGCCACTCGCTTGGAAGCCCAGCGGTCTAGCCATTAAACTATCAGAGCTCTGTCGGTTGGAGTCTTACTGCCTTACTGAGACTGCCTGACTGACAGACTGAATGACTCACTAACTGACTCACTGACTGACTGATACTGACCGACTGACTGAATGATTGATACTGACTAACTGACTGACTGACTGCCTGACTGACTGACTGACTGCCTGACTGACTGACTGAATGACTGAGGCTGACTGACTGACTGAATGACTAACTGACTGAGGCTGACTGACTGACTGAATGACTAACTGACTGAGGCTGACTGACTGACTGAATGACTAACTGACTGAGGCTGACTGACTGACTGAATACCTGGTTGACTGCTTGACTTCCTAATTGACTGACTGGACAGGACTGACCGACTGACTGACTGACAGACTGACTGAAGGAGACCGACAGACTGACTGACTAACTGACTGAGTGACGGACTGACTGGACTGACGGACTGACTGACTGGACTGACTGACTGACTGAATGACTGACTGGACTGGACTGACCGACTGACAGAATGAGACTGACTGACTGACGGACTGACTGAATGAGGCTGATTGACTGACTGACTGACTCCCTGACTGACTGAGTGACTGACTGACTGAATGACTAACTGACTGAGACTGACTGACTGACGGACTGACTGGACTGACTGAGTGATGGACGGACTGACTGACTGACTTCGCTAAAGAGAAAAATTAAAAAAAAAAAGAATTATCAAATTCGAAAAAAAAGTACGCATTGAAGATTTTTTCCCGGCTGGGACTCGAACCCAGGGCCACTCGCATGGAAGCCCAACGCTCTCCTACTAGGCTATCGGACGTCTGTCAATCGGAGTCTTAAATATAATAAAAACAAAAAATGCACCTTTGTAGTTATTGATTCAAACACTTTGAAATCTACTGGTCGAATAATTAAACTGACTCATAATTTTCCTCCCTACATAAATAATCAATATTTGCAAAAGAAATTGAAAAAAAAAAAGAATTTTCAAATTAGAAAAGAAATACATACATTGAACATATTCTTTCCGCCTGGGACTCGACCCCAGGGTCACTCGCTTGGAAGCCCAACGGTCTCGCCAATAGGCTATCGGATCTCTGTCGATCGGTGTCTTAATTATAATTGAAACAAAAAAGCACCTTTGAAATTATTGATTTAAACACCTTGAAATCTACAGGTCGAATAATTAGACTGACTCATAATTTTCCTCCCTACATTAATGATCAATATTTGCAAAAGAAATTGAAAAAAAAATTCAAATCAGAAAAGAAATATATACATTGAAGATATTCGTTCCGGCTGCGATTGGAACCCAGGGCCACGCGCTTGAAAGCCCAACGGTCTAGCCATTAGGCTATCGGAACTCTATCGGTCAGAGTCTTACTGCCTGACCTTGACTGACTGATTGAATAAGACTTATTGACTTACTGGACTGGACTGACAGACTGAGACTAAATGATTGACTGACTGACTTCGCAAAAGAGAAAAATTAAAAAAAAAAAAGAATTGCCAAATTCGAAAAAAAAAAAAAAATACGCATTGAACATTTTTCTTTCCGGCTGGGACTCGAACCCAGCGCCACTCGCATGGAAGCTCACCGCTCTCCTAATAGACTATCGGATGCCTGTCAATCGGAGACTTAAATATAATAAAAACAAAAAATGCACCTTTGTAATTCTTGATTCAAACACTTTGAAATCTACAGGTCGAATAATTAAACCGACTCAGAATTTTCCTCCCTACATAATAATCAATATTCGCAAAAGTGAAAAATTTAAAAAAAAAAAAAAAGAATTTTTTAAATTAGAAACGAAAAATATTCATTGAAGATTTTCGTTCAGGATGAGACTCGAACCCCAGGCCACTCGCTTGGAATCCCAACGGTCTAGCCATTAGGCTATCGGACCTCTATCGGTCAGAGTCTTACTGCCTGACTGGCTGAATGACTGAGACTGCTTGACAGACTAACTGACAGACTGAATGACTAACTGACTAAATTGACTGACTGGACTGACAGACTGACTGAAATGGGCTGACTGACTGAGACTAAATGACTGACTGCTTGACTGACTGACTTCGCAAAAGAGAAAAAATAAAAAAAAAAGAATTATCAAATTCGAAAAAAAAAAAAAAAAAAAAAACACGCATTGAATGTTTTTTTTTCCGGCTGGGACTCGAACCCAGAGCCACTCTCATGGAAGCCCAACACTCTCTTAATAGGCTATCGGACGTCTGTCAATCGGTGTCTTAAATATAATAAAAACAAAAAATACACCTTGGTAATTATTGATTCAAACACTTTGAAACCTACAGGTCGAATAATTAAACCGACTCAGAATTTTCCTCCCTACATAAATAATCAATATTCGCAAAAGAGAAAAATTTAAAAAAAAAAAAATTCAAATTAGAAACGAAAAATATTCATGGAAGATTTTCGTTCATGATGGGACTCGAACCCAAGGCCACTCGCTTGGAAACCCAACGGTCTAGCCATTAGGCTATCGAACCTCTATCAGTCAGAGTATTACTGCCTGACTGACTGACCGAAACTGACTGGCTGATTGACTGAGACTGATTGACTTCGCAAAAGAGAAAAATTAAAAAAAAAAAAAAGAATTTTCAAATTAAAAACTAATATTACATATTGCAGATTTTCGTTCAGGCTGGGACTCGATCCCAGGGCCACTCGCTTGGAAGCCCAACGGGCTAGCCATTAGGCTATCGGAGCTTTGTCGAGCGGAGTCTTAAATATAATAAAAACAAAAAATGCACCTTGGTAATTATTGATTCAAACACTTTGAAATCTACTGGTCGAATAATTAAACTGACTCAGAATTTTCCTCCCTACATTAATAATCAATATTTGCAAAAGAAATTGAAAAAAAAATCAAATTAGAAAAGAAATATATACATTGAAGATATCCGTTCCGGCTGGGACTCGAACCCAGGGCCACTCGCTTGGAAGCCCAACGGTCTTACCATTAGGCTATCGGTGCTCTGTCGGTCGGAGTCTTACTGCTTACTGAGACTGCCTGACTGACAGACTGACTGACTCACGGACTGACTGATACTGACTGACTGACCGAGACTGACTGCTTGACTGACTGACTTCGCAAAAGAGAAAAGTTTTAAAAAAAGAATTATCAAATTTGAAAAAAAATATGCATTGAAGATTTTCTTTCCGGCTAGGACTCGAACCCAGGGCCACTCGCTTGGAAGCCCAGCGGTCTAGCCATTAAACTATCAGAGCTCTGTCGGTTGGAGTCTTACTGCCTTACTGAGACTGCCTGACTGACAGACTGAATGACTCACTAACTGACTCACTGACTGACTGATACTGACCGACTGACTGAATGATTGATACTGACTAACTGACTGACTGACTGACTGACTGACTGCCTGACTGACTGACTGACTGCCTGACTGACTGACTGAATGACTGAGGCTGACTGACTGACTGAATGACTAACTGACTGAGGCTGACTGACTGACTGAATGACTAACTGACTGAGGCTGACTGACTGACTGAATGACTAACTGACTGAGGCTGACTGACTGACTGAATACCTGGTTGACTGCTTGACTTCCTAATTGACTGACTGGACAGGACTGACCGACTGACTGACTGACAGACTGACTGAAGGAGACCGACAGACTGACTGACTAACTGACTGAGTGACGGACTGACTGGACTGACGGACTGACTGACTGGACTGACTGACTGACTGAATGACTGACTGGACTGGACTGACCGACTGACAGAATGAGACTGACTGACTGACGGACTGACTGAATGAGGCTGATTGACTGACTGACTGACTCCCTGACTGACTGAGTGACTGACTGACTGAATGACTAACTGACTGAGACTGACTGACTGACGGACTGACTGGACTGACTGAGTGATGGACGGACTGACTGACTGACTTCGCTAAAGAGAAAAATTAAAAAAAAAAAGAATTATCAAATTCGAAAAAAAAGTACGCATTGAAGATTTTTTTCCCGGCTGGGACTCGAACCCAGGGCCACTCGCATGGAAGCCCAACGCTCTCCTACTAGGCTATCGGACGTCTGTCAATCGGAGTCTTAAATATAATAAAAACAAAACATGCAACTTTGTAATTCTTGATTCAAACACTTTGAAATCTACTGGTCGAATAATTAAACTGACTTAGAATTTTCCTCCCTACATTAATAATCAATATTTGAAAAAGAAATTGAAAAAAAATCAAATTAGAAAAGAAATATATAGATTGAAGATATCCGTTCCGGCTGGGACTCGAACCCAGGGCCACTCGCTTGGAAGTCCAACGGTATAGCCATTAGGCTATCGGAGCTTTGTCGAGCGGAGTCTTAAATATAATAAAAACAAAAAAATGCACCTTGGTAATTATTGAATCAAACACTTTGAAATCTACTGGTCGAATAATTAAACTGACTCAGAATTTTCCTCCCTACATTAATAATCAATATTTGCAAAAGAAATTGACAAAAAAATCAAATTAGAAAAGAAATATATACATTGAAGATATCCGTTCCGGCTGGGACTCGAACCCAGGGCCACTCGCTTGGAAGCCCAACGATCTTGCCATTAGGCTATCGGTGCTCTGTCGGTCGGAGTCTTACTGCTTACTGAGACTGCCTGACTGACAGACTGACTGACTCACTGACTGACTGATACTGACTGACTGACCGAGACTGACTGCTTGACTGACTGACTTCGCAAAAGAGAAAAGTTTTAAAAAAAGAATTATCAAATTAGAAAAAAAATATGCATTGAAGGTTTTCTTTCCGGCTAGGACTCGAACCCAGGGCCACTCGCTTGGAAGCCCAGCGGTCTAGCCATTAAACTATCAGAGCTCTGTCGGTCGGAGTCTTACTGCCTTACTGAGACTGCCTGACTGACAGACTGAATGACTCACTAACTGACTCACTGACTGACTGATACTGACCGACTGACTCAATGATTGATACTGACTAACTGACTGACTGCCTGACTGACTGACTGACTGACTGAATGACTGAGGCTGACTGACTGACTGAATGACTAACTGACTGAGGCTGACTGACTGACTGAATACCTGGTTGACTGCTTGACTTCCTAATTGACTAACTGGACTGGACTGACCGACTGACTGACTGACAGACTGACTGAAGGAGACCGACAGACTGACTGACTAACTGACTGAGTGACGGACTGACTGGACTGACGGACTGACTGACTGAATGACTGACTGGACTGGACTGACCGACTGACAGAATGAGACTGACTGACTGACGGACTGACTGAATGAGGCTGATTGACTGACTGACTGACTGCCTGACTGACTAAGTGATTGAGTGAGTGACTGGACTGACTGAAATGGGCTGACTGAAATCGGCTGACTGACTGACTGAATGAGTAACTGACTGAGACTGACTGACTGACGGACTGACTGGACTGACTGACTGATGGACGGACTGACTGACTGACTTCGCAAAAGAGAAAAAAAGTTAAAAAAAAAAAGAATTATCAAATTCGAAAAAAAAAAACCGCAAGGAAGATTTTCTTCCCGGCTGGGACTCGAACCCAGGGCTACTCGCATGGAAACCCAACGCTCTCCTAATAGGCTATCGGACGTCTGTCAATCGGAGTCTTAAATATAATAAAAACAAAACATGCAACTTTGTAATTATTGATTCAAACACTTTGAAATCTACTGGTCGAATAATTAAACTGACTCAGAATTTTCCTCCCTACATAAATAATCAATATTTGCAAAAGAAATTGAAAAAAAAAGAGAATTTTCAAATTAGAAAAGAAATACATACATTGAACATATTCTTTCCTGCTGGGACACGACCCCAGGGCCACTCGCTTGGAAGTCCAACGGTATAGCCATTAGGCTATCGGAGCTTTGTCGAGCGGAGTCTTAAATATAATAAAAACAAAAAATGCACCTTGGTAATTATTGATTCAAACACTTTGAAATCTACTGGTCAAATAATTAAACTGACTCAGAATTTTCCTCCCTACATTAATAATCAATATTTGCAAAAGAAATTGAAAAAAAAAATCAAATTAGAAAAGAAATATATACATTGAAGATATCCGTTCCGGCTGGGACTCGAACCCAGGGCCACTCGCTTGGAAGCCCAACGGTCTTACCATTAGGCTATCGGTGCTCTGTCGGTCGGAGTCTTACTGCTTACTGAGACTGCCTGACTGACAGACTGACTGACTCACGGACTGACTGATACTGACTGACTGACCGAGACTGACTGCTTGACTGACTGACTTCGCAAAAGAGAAAAGTTTTAAAAAAAGAATTATCAAATTTGAAAAAAAATATGCATTGAAGATTTTCTTTCCGGCTAGGACTCGAACCCAGGGCCACTCGCTTGGAAGCCCAGCGGTCTAGCCATTAAACTATCAGAGCTCTGTCGGTTGGAGTCTTACTGCCTTACTGAGACTGCCTGACTGACAGACTGAATGACTCACTAACTGACTCACTGACTGACTGATACTGACCGACTGACTGAATGATTGATACTGACTAACTGACTGACTGACTGACTGACTGACTGCCTGACTGACTGACTGACTGCCTGACTGACTGACTGAATGACTGAGGCTGACTGACTGACTGAATGACTAACTGACTGAGGCTGACTGACTGACTGAATGACTAACTGACTGAGGCTGACTGACTGACTGAATGACTAACTGACTGAGGCTGACTGACTGACTGAATACCTGGTTGACTGCTTGACTTCCTAATTGACTGACTGGACAGGACTGACCGACTGACTGACTGACAGACTGACTGAAGGAGACCGACAGACTGACTGACTAACTGACTGAGTGACGGACTGACTGGACTGACGGACTGACTGACTGGACTGACTGACTGACTGAATGACTGACTGGACTGGACTGACCGACTGACAGAATGAGACTGACTGACTGACGGACTGACTGAATGAGGCTGATTGACTGACTGACTGACTCCCTGACTGACTGAGTGACTGACTGACTGAATGACTAACTGACTGAGACTGACTGACTGACGGACTGACTGGACTGACTGAGTGATGGACGGACTGACTGACTGACTTCGCTAAAGAGAAAAATTAAAAAAAAAAGAATTATCAAATTCGAAAAAAAAGTACGCATTGAAGATTTTTTTCCCGGCTGGGACTCGAACCCAGGGCCACTCGCATGGAAGCCCAACGCTCTCCTACTAGGCTATCGGACGTCTGTCAATCGGAGTCTTAAATATAATAAAAACAAAAAATGCACCTTTGTAGTTATTGATTCAAACACTTTGAAATCTACTGGTCGAATAATTAAACTGACTCATAATTTTCCTCCCTACATAAATAATCAATATTTGCAAAAGAAATTGAGAAAAAAAAAAAGAATTTTCAAATTAGAAAAGAAATACATACATTGAAGATATTCTTTCCGCCTGGGACTCGACCCCAGGGTCACTCGCTTGGAAGCCCAACGGTCTCGCCAATAGGCTATCGGATCTCTGTCGATCGGTGTCTTAATTATAATTGAAACAAAAAAGCACCTTTGAAATTATTGATTTAAACACCTTGAAATCTACAGGTCGAATAATTAGACTGACTCATAATTTTCCTCCCTACATTAATGATCAATATTTGCAAAAGAAATTGAAAAAAAAATTCAAATCAGAAAAGAAATATATACATTGAAGATATTCGTTCCGGCTGCGATTGGAACCCAGGGCCACGCGCTTGAAAGCCCAACGGTCTAGCCATTAGGCTATCGGAACTCTATCGGTCAGAGTCTTACTGCCTGACCTTGACTGACTGATTGAATAAGACTTATTGACTTACTGGACTGGACTGACAGACTGAGACTAAATGATTGACTGACTGACTTCGCAAAAGAGAAAAATTAAAAAAAAAAAAGAATTGCCAAATTCGAAAAAAAAAAAAAAAAATACGCATTGAACATTTTTCTTTCCGGCTGGGACTCGAACCCAGCGCCACTCGCATGGAAGCTCACCGCTCTCCTAATAGACTATCGGATGCCTGTCAATCGGAGACTTAAATATAATAAAAACAAAAAATGCACCTTTGTAATTCTTGATTCAAACACTTTGAAATCTACAGGTCGAATAATTAAACCGACTCAGAATTTTCCTCCCTACATAATAATCAATATTCGCAAAAGTGAAAAATTTAAAAAAAAAAAAAAAAAGAATTTTTTAAATTAGAAACGAAAAATATTCATTGAAGATTTTCGTTCAGGATGAGACTCGAACCCCAGGCCACTCGCTTGGAATCCCAACGGTCTAGCCATTAGGCTATCGGACCTCTATCGGTCAGAGTCTTACTGCCTGACTGGCTGAATGACTGAGACTGCTTGACAGACTAACTGACAGACTGAATGACTAACTGACTAAATTGACTGACTGGACTGACAGACTGACTGAAATGGGCTGACTGACTGAGACTAAATGACTGACTGCTTGACTGACTGACTTCGCAAAAGAGAAAAAATAAAAAAAAAAGAATTATCAAATTCGAAAAAAAAAAAAAAAAAAAAAAAACACGCATTGAATGTTTTTTTTTCCGGCTGGGACTCGAACCCAGAGCCACTCTCATGGAAGCCCAACACTCTCTTAATAGGCTATCGGACGTCTGTCAATCGGAGTCTTAAATATAATAAAAACAAAAAATACACCTTGGTAATTATTGATTCAAACACTTTGAAACTTACAGGTCGAATAATTAAACCGACTCAGAATTTTCCTCCCTACATAAATAATCAATATTCGCAAAAGAGAAAAATTTAAAAAAAAAAAAATTCAAATTAGAAACGAAAAATATTCATGGAAGATTTTCGTTCATGATGGGACTCGAACCCAAGGCCACTCGCTTGGAAACCCAACGGTCTAGCCATTAGGCTATCGAACCTCTATCAGTCAGAGTATTACTGCCTGACTGACTGACCGAGACTGACTGGCTGATTGACTGAGACTGATTGACTTCGCAAAAGAGAAAAATTAAAAAAAAAAAAAAAGAATTTTCAAATTAAAAACTAATATTACATATTGCAGATTTTCGTTCAGGCTGGGACTCGATCCCAGGGCCACTCGCTTGGAAGCCCAACGGACTAGCCATTAGACTATCGGAGCTCTGTCGGTCGGAGTTTTAAATATAACAAAAACAAAAAATGCACCTTAGTAATGATTGATTCAAACACTTTGAAATCTGCGGATCGAAAAATTAAACTGACTCAGAATTTTCTTCCCTACATAAATAATCAACACTCGTAAAAGAGAAAAATTAAAAAAAAAAGAAGAAGAATTTTCAAATTAGAAACTAAAAATATACATTGAAGATTTTCGTTCAGGCTGGGACTCGAAACCAGGGCCACTCGCTTGGAAGCCCAACACTCTAACCATTAGTCTATCGGAGCTCTGTCGGTCGGAGTTTTAAATATAATAAAAACAAAAATGCACCTTGGTAATTATTTATTTAAACACTTTGAAATATGTCGGTCGAAAAATTAAACTGACTCAGAATTTTTTTCCCGACATAAATAATTAATATTTGCAAAGGAAAGAAATTGAAAAAAAAAAAGAATTTTCAAATTAGAAAAGAAATATATAAATTGAAGATATTCGCTCCGGCTGGGAATCGAACCCAGGCCACTCGCTTGGAAGACCAGCGGTCTAGCCATTAGGCTATCGGCGTTCTGTCCAGCGGAGTCTTACTGCCTGACTCAGACTGCCTGACTGACAGACTGACTCACTGACTGACTGATACTGACTGACTGACGGACTCACTGACTGACCGAGACTGACTGACTAACTGAATGAGTGACTGAGACTGGACTGACTGACTGACTGACTGACTGACTGACTAACTGACTGAGACTGTCTGACTGACTGCTTGACTGTCGGACTGACTATTTCACTGACTGACTGAATGACTAAATGACTGACTGACACTGACTGACTGACTGCTTGACTGCCTGACTGACTGCTTGACTGACTAACTGACTGGACAGGACTGACCGACTGACAGACTGACTGAATAAGGCTGACTGACTGACTGACTGCCTGACTGAATGACTGACTGACTGACTGACTGACCGAGACTGACTGACAGACTGACTGAGACTGGACTGGACTGACTGACTGACTGACTGACTGAGACTGACTGACTGACTGCTTGACTGACTAACTGTCTGGACAGGACTGACCTACTGACTGACTGACTGACTGACTGACTGACTGACTGACTGACTGCCTGACTGACTGAATGACTGACTGACTGGACTGACTGACAGAGACTGAATGACTGACTGCTTGACTGATTGACTGTCGGACTGACTGACTGACTTCGCAAAAGGGAAAAATAAAAAAAAAAAGAATTATCAAATTAGAAAAAAATATTTGCATTTAAGATTTCCTTTCCGGCTGGGATTTGAACCCAGGGCGCCACGCATGGAAGCCCAACGCTCTCGCCAATAGACTATCGGATCTCTGGTGGTCGGTGTCTTAATTATAATAAAAACAAAAAATGCACCTTGGTAATTATTGATCTAAAATCTTTGAAATCTACAGGTCGAATGATTAAACTGATTCAGAATTTTCTTCCGTACATAAATAATCGATATTTGCAAAAGAAAGAAATTGAAAAAAAAAAGAATTTTCAAATTAGAAAAGAAATATAAACATTGAAGATATTCGCTCCGGCTGGGACTCGAACCCAGGCCACTCGCTTGGAAGACCAGCGGTCTAGCCATTAGGCTATCGGAGTTCTGTCGCGCGGAGTCTTACTGCCTGACTGACAGACTGACTCACTGACTGACTGATACTGGACTGACTGACTGACTGACTGACTGACTGCTAACTGACTGACTGAGACTGACTGACTGAGACTGACTGACTGACTGCTGGACTGTCTGACTGACTATTTCACTGACTGACTGAATGACTAAATGACTGACTGACACTGACTGACGGGCTGCTTGACTGCCTGACTGACTGCTTGACTGACTAACTGACTGGACAGGACTGACCGACTGACTGACTGACAGACTGACTGAATAAGGCTGACTGACTGACTGACTGACAGACTGACTGAATAAGGCTGAATGACTGACTGACTGCCTGACTGACTGACTGACTGAATAAGGCTGAATGACTGACTGACTGCCTGACTGACTGACTGACTGACCGAGACTGACTGACTGACTGACTGAGACTGGACTGGACCTACTGACTGACTGACTGAGACTGACTGACTGACTGAGACTGACTGACTGCTTGACTGACTAACTGACTGGACAGGACTGACCGACTGACTGACTGACTGACTGCCTGACTGACTGACTGATTGAATGACTGACTGACTGAGACTAAATGACTGACTGCTTGACTGACTGGCTGAAGGACTAACTGATTGACTGAGACTGACTGACTGACTGCCTAACTGACTGAGTGACTGACTGACTGGACTGACTGACTGAGACTGAATGACTGAGTGCTTGACTGATTGACTGTCGGACTGACTGACTGACTTCGCAAAAGGGAAAAATAAAAAAAAAAAAGAATTATCAAATTAGAAAAAAATATTTGCATTTAAGATTTCCTTTCCGGCTGGGATTTGAACCCAGGGCGACACGCATGGAAGCCCAACGCTCTCTCCAATATACTATCGGATCTCTGTTGGTCGGTGTCTTAATTATAATAAAAACAAAAAATGCACCTTGGTAATTATTGATCTAAAATCTTTGAAATCTACAGGTCGAATGATTAAACTGATTCAGAATTTTCTTCCGTACATAAATAATCGATATTTGCAAAAGAAAGAAATTGAAAAAAAAAAGAATCTTCAAATTAGAAAAGAAATATATACATTGAAGATTTTCGTTCCGGCCGGGACTCGAACCCAGTACCACGCGCTTGGAACCCAACGGTCTAGCCATTAGGCTATCGGAGCTCTGTCGCTCGAAGTCTTAAATATAATAAAAACAAAAAATGCACCTTTTTAATTATTGATTCAAACACTTTGAAATCTACATATCGAATAATTAAACTGACTCAGAATTTTTCTCCCTACATAAATAATCAAAATTCGCAAAAGAGAAAAATTAAAAAAAAAAGAAGAAGAATTTTCAAATTAGAAACTAAAAATATAAATTGAAGATTTTCGCGCAGGCTGGGATTCGAACCCAGTGCCACTGGCTTGGAAGCCCACCACTCTAGCCATGAGTCTAGCAGAGCTCTGACGGTGGGAGTTTTAAATATAATAAAATCAAAAAATGCACCTTGGTAATTATTTATCTAAACACTTTGAATTCTGCGTTTCGAAAAATTAAACTGACTCAGAATTTTCTTCCCTACATAAATAATCAATATTTGCAAAAGAAAAAAAATTGAAAAAAAAAAGAATTTTCTAATTCGAAAAGAAATATATGCATTGAAGATATTCGTTCCGGCTGGGACTCGAACCCAGGCCATTCGCTTGGAAGACCAACGGTCCAGCCTTTAGCTATCGGAGTTCTTTCGGTCGGAGTCTTACTGCCTGACTGAGACTGCCTGACTGACAAACTGACTGAATGACTGACTGATACTGACTGACTGACTGATACTGACTGACTGACTGATACTGATTGACTGACTGACTCACTGACTGACCGAGACTGACTGACTGACTGAGACTGACTGACTGACTGCCTGACTGACTGAGACTGGACTGGACTGACTGACTGACTGACTGAGACTAAATGACTGACTGCTTGACTGACTGGCTGAATCACTAACTGACTGACTGAGACTGACTGACTGACTGCCTAACTGACTGAGTGACTGACTGATTGGACTGACTGACTGTCTGACTGAGACTGAATGACTGACTGCTTGACTGACTGACTGGTCTGGACTGACCGACTGACAGACTGACTGACTGACTGAGACTGACTGACTGAATGACTAACTGACTGACTGACAGAATGACTGAATGAGGCTGAGTGACTGACTGACTGAATGACTAGCTGACTGAGACTAAGTGACTAAATTGCTTGACTGACTGACTGAATGACTAACTGACTGACTGACTGACTGAGTGACTGACTGACTGGACTGACTGACTGACTGACTGAGACTGAATGACTGACTGCCTAACTGACTGGGTGACTGAATGACTAACTGACTGATTGACTGCTTAAGTGACTGACTGACTGACTGCTTGACTGACTGACTGGACTGGACTGACCGACTGACAGACTGACTGGCTGACAGAGACTGACTGATTGACTGTCGGACTGACTGACTAACTTCGCAAAAGGGAAAAATACAAAAAAATGATCAAATTAGAAAAAAATACATGCATTTAAGATTTTCATTCCGGCTGGGATTCGAACCCAGGGCCACACGCATGGAAGCCCAACGCTTTCGCCAATGGACTATCGCATCTCGGTTGGCCGGTGTCTTAATTATAATAAAAACAAAAAATGCACCTTGGTAATTATTGATCTAAAATCTTTGAAATCTACAGGTCGAATATTTAAACTGACTCAGAATTTTCTTCCGTACATAAATAATCGATATTTGCAAAAGAAAGAAAATGAAAAAAAAAAGAATCTTCAATTTAGAAAAGAAATATATACATTGAAGATTTTCGTTCCGGCCGGGACTCGAACCCAACACCACACGCTTGGAACCCAACAGTCTAGCCATTAGGCTATTGGAGCTCTGTCGATGGAAGTCTTAAATATAATAAAAACAAAAAATGCACCTAGGTAATTATTGATTCAAACACTTTGAAATTATCAGGTCGAATAATTAAACTGACTCAGAATTTTTCTCCCTACATAAATAATCAATATTCGCAAAAGAGAAAAATTAAAAAAAAAGAAGAAGAATTTTCAAATTAGAAACTAAAAATAAAAATTGAAGATTTTCGCGCAGGCTGGGACTCGAACCCAGGACCACTCGCTTGGAAACCCATTAGTCTAGCAGAGCTCTGACGATCGAAGTTCTAAATATAATAAAATCAAAAAATGCACCTTGGTAATTATATTTCTAAACACTTTTTCGCGTTTCGAAAAATAAAACTGACTAAGAATTTTCTTCCCTACATAAATAATCAATATTTGCAAAAGAAAAAAATTGAAAAAAAAGAAATTTCAAATTCGAAAAGAAATATGTACATTGAAGATATTCGTTCCGGCTGGGACTCGAACCCAGGCCATTCGCTTGGAAGACCAACGGTCTAGCCATTAGCTATCGGAGTTCTGTCGGTCGGAGTCTTACTGCCTGACTGAGACTGCCTGACTGACAGACTGACTGAATGACTGACTGATACTGACTGACTGACTGATACTGACTGACTGACTGATACTGACTGACTGACTGATACTGATAGACTGACTGACTCACTGACTGACCGAGACTGACTGACTGACTGCCTGACTGACTGAGACTGGACTGGACTGACTGACTGACTGACTGAGACTAAATGACTGACTGCTTGACTGACTGGCTGAATGCCTAACTGACTGACTGAGACTGACTGACTGACTGCCTAACTGACTGAGTGACTGACTGATTGGACTGACTGACTGTCTGACTGAGACTGAATGACTGACTGCTTGACTGACTGACTGGTCTGGACTGACCGACTGACAGACAGACGGACTGACTCAGATTGACTGACTGAATGACTAACTGACTGACTGACTGACAGACTGACTGAATGAGGCTGAGTGACTGACTGACTGCCCGACTGACTGACTGACTGAATGACTAACTGACTGAGACTAAGTGACTAAATTGCTTGACTGACTGACTGAATGACTAACTGACTGTCTGAGACTGACTGACTGAGTGACTGACTGACTGGACTGACTGACTGAGACTGAATGACTGACTGCCTAACTGACTGAGTGACTGAATGACAAACTGACTGATTGACTGCTTAAGTGACTGACTGACTGACTGCTTGACTGACTGACTGGACTGGACTGACCGACTGACAGACTGACTGGCTGACAGAGACTGACTGATTGACTGTCGGACTGACTGACTGACTTCGCAAAAGGGAAAAATAAAAAAAAAATTATTAAATTAGAAAAAAACACATGCATTTAAGATTTTCTTTCCGGCTGGGATTCGAACCCAGGGCCACACGCATGGAAGCCCAACGCTCTCGCCAATGGACTATCGGATCTCGGTTGGCCGGTGTCTTAATTATAATAAAAACAAAAAATGCACCTTGGTAATTATTGATCTAAAATCTTTGAAATCTACAGGTCGAATAATTAAACTGACTCAGAATTTTCTTCCGTACATAAATAATCGATATTTGCAAAAGAAAGAAAATGAAAAAAAAAAGAATTTTCAAATTAGAAAAGAAATATATACATTGAAGATTTTCGTTCCGGCCGGGGCTCGAACCCTGTACCACGCGCTTGGAACCCAACGGTCTAGCCATTAGGCTATCGGAGCTCTGTCGATGGAAGTCTTAACACTTTCCGGCTCGGTGGTCACAAAAAGGGACACCAATTTTAAAAATTTCCTTAAAAAAAGTTTTTTCTTTAAAACTCCATAAATCGCTGCATTTGTTGCTTTTATTTCTCTTTAATGCACACAGATGGCAGCACTATTAAATATGACTCTTTTTGTTGGCTTAATTTCTGGTTTAAAATACCTCGATTTTCAAGCTCAAATACAATATTTTTTTCAAGATCTTAAAATTTACACCATAAACTAAATTAGTCAACCATTTTCCCTCAGGAATCCTGGCTAATCAATCATAATTTTGCAAAAGATTCGAGTTCATTTTTGAATGCATAAACAAAGCTTCTTTCCAGGTGTCCCCAAATGTGGACACCGCCCGTCTAGAGCATTGATCTCACTGTTGTGGGTGAAAGATGTAATTTGATACATTTCAGAAAAGGGGGACCAAAAGAATAGTTTACAATGGGCTTTTGTTTATTTATTTTGGGTTCTTGACCCAGAACAGGTGAATTTGAAGGTCCATGACTGCACGCATTTGAGATCTGCTTTTCCTACCAGACAGTTGTATACTTTTTTTATTATCAGCTTTGATATTATTTTTTCTGTAAATGGTATTATACAGTCGTATTTTTTCATTTAATATTTTATAGCTCAAAGGGAATGCACATAAAGCAAGATCAATGTGCCAAAAATATTTTTAACATTTCAAATTGCTTATATAGATAATTTTATATAATCTATATGAATTTTCTTGAATTTTACTTTATCTTTATCTTGGAATTTTCATAGTAAAAATATTGAATTTTGTGTTCTAAATGTTCTTAATGGCATAAATTATTGAAATAATTAGTAAAAATGCTTAAGAGCTTAAAATATTTGAAGTTACTCCAATTGTCATACGAGGTAAGCATAACCACTTCAGAAAACAATTTCTGCTCTAGGAGGGCGGTGGTCACAAACGGGGACACCACCCCCACTGGAGGGGGTGAATTTCAAAAAAATTTTGACTCTAAAATCTATGTCCAAATAATCAATTTATCCCATCCCATTTGTTTTTTTTATTATATTTCTAAAATTTTAATGACCCGCGCCTGTAAGGGTTAAATATAATAAAAACAAAAAATGCACCTTGGTAATTATTGATTCAAACACTTTGAAATTTACAGGTCGAATAATTAAACTGACTCAGAATTTTCTTCCCTACAAAAATAATCGATATTTGCAAAAGAAAGAAATTGAAAAAAAGAAGAATTTTCAAATTAGAAAAGAAATATATACATTGAAGGTATTCGTTCCGGCGTGGAGTCGAACCCAGGCCACTTGCTTGGAAGACCAACGGTCTAGCCATTAGGCTATCGGAGCTCTGTCGGTCAGAGTTTTAAATGTAATAAAAATAAAAAATGCACCTTGGTAATTATTGATTCAAACACTTTGAAATCTGCGGGTCGAAAAATTAAACTGACTCAGAATTTTCTTCCCTACATAAATAATCAATACTTGTAAAAGAGAAAAATTAAAAAAAAGAAGAAGAATTTTCAAATTAGAAACTAAAAATATATATTGAAGATTTTCGTTCAGGCTAGGACTCGAACCCAGGGCCACTCGCGTGGAAGCCCAACACTCTAACCACTAGTCTATCGGAGCTCTCTCGGTCGGAGTTTTAAATATAATAAAAACAAAAATGCACCTTGGTTAATTATTTATTTAAACACTTTGAAATCTGCCGGTCGAAAAATTAAACTGACTCAGAATTTTCTTCCCTACATAAATAATCAATATTTGCAAAGGAAAGAAATTGAAAAAAAAAAGAATTTTCAAATTAGAAAAGAAATATTTACATTGAAGATATTCGCTCCGGCTGGGACTTGAACCCAGACCATTCGCTTGGAAGACCAGCGGTCTAGCCATCAGGCTATCGGAGTCCTGTCAAGCGGAGTCTTACTGCCTGACTGAGACTGCCTGACTGACAGACTGACTCACTGCCTGACTGACAGACTGACTCACTGACTGACTGATACTGACTGACTGATACTGACTGACTGCCTGACTGAGACTGCCTGACTGACAGACTGACTCACTGACTGACTGATACTGACTGACTGACTGACTCACTGACTGACCGAGACTGACTGACTGACTCACTGACTGACCGAGACTGACTGACTGACTGCTTGACTGTCTCACTGACTATTTCACTGACTGACTGAATGACTAAATGACTGACTGACACTGACTGACTGACTGCTTGACTGCCTGACTGGCTGTTTGACTGACTAACTGACTGGACAGGACTGACCGACTGACTGACTGACAGACTGACTGAATAAGGCTGACTGACTGATTGACTGACAGACTGACTGAATAAGGCTGACTGACTGACTGACTGCCTGACTGACTGACAGACTGAATGACAGACTGACTGACTGACCGAGACTGACTGACTGACTGACTGACTGACTGACTGACTGAGACTGACTGACTGCTTGACTGACTAACTGACTGGACAGGACTGACCGACTGATTGACTGACTGACTGCCTGACTGACTGACTGACTGACTGAGACTAAATGACTGACTGATTGACTGACTGACTGACTGACTGAATGACTGACTGACTGAGACTGACTGACTGACTGCCTAACTGACTGAGTGACTGACTGACTGGACTGACTGACTGAGACTGAATGACTGAGTGCTTGTCTGATTGACTGTCGGACTGACTGACTGACTTCGCAAAAGGGAAAAATAAAAAAAAAGAATTATCAAATTAGAAAAAAATATTTGCATTTAAGATTTCCTTTCCGGCTGGGATTTGAACCCAGGGCGACACGCATGGAAGCCCAACGCTCTCGCCAATATACTGTCGGATCTCGGTCCGTCGGTGTCTTAATTATAATAAAAACAAAAATGCACCTTGGTAATTATTGATCTGAAATCTTTGAAATCTAAAGGTCGAATGATTAAACTGACTCAGAATTTTCTTCCGTACATAAATAATCGATATTTAAAAAAGAAAGAAATTGAAAGAAAAAGAATCTTCAAATTAGAAAAGAAATATATACATTGAAGATTTTCGTTCCGGCCGGGACTCGAACCCAGTACCACGCGCTTGGAACCCAACGGTCTAGCCTTTAGGCTATCGGAGCTCTGTCGATTGAAGTCTTAAATATAATAAAAACAAAAAATGCACCTTTTTAATTATTGATTCAAACACTTTGAAATCTACAGGTTGAATAATTAAACTCACTCAGAATTTTTCTCCCTACATAAATAATCAATATTCGCAAAAGAGAAAAATTAAAAAAAAAAAGAAGAAGAATTTTCAAATTAGAAACTAAAAATATAAATTGAAGATTTTTGCGCAGGCTGGGACTGGAACCCAGGGCCACTCGCTTGGAAGCCCACCACTCTAGCCATTAGTCTAGCAGAGCTCTGACGGTCGGAGTTTTAAATATAATAAAATCAAAAAAAGCACCTTAGTAATTATTTATCTAAACACTTTGAATTCTGCGTTTTGAAAAATTAAACTGACTCAGAATTTTCTTCCCTACATAAATAATCAATATTTGCAAAAGAAAAAAATTGAAAAAAAAAAGAATTTTCGAATTCGAAAAGAAATATATACATTGAAGATATTCGTTCCGGCTGGGACTCGAACCCAGGCCATTCGCTTGGAAGACCAACGGTCTAGCCATTAGCTATCGGAGTTCTGTCGTTCGGAGTCTTACTCCCTGACTGAGACTGCCTGACTGACTGATACTGACTGACTGACTGATACTGACTGACTGACCGAGACTGACTGACTGACCGAGACTGAGTGACTGACCGAGACTGACTGACTGACTGCCTGACTGACTGAGACTGGACTGGACTGACTGACTGACTGACTGAGACTAAATGACTGACTGCTTGACTGACTGGCTGAATGACTACCTGACTGAGTGAGACTGACTGACTGACTGCCTAACTGACTGAGTGACTGACTGATTGGACTGACTGACTGTCTGACTGAGACTGAATGACTGACTGCTTGACTGACTGACTGGTCTGGACTGACCGACTGACAGACTGACTGACTGACTGAGACTGACTGACTGAATGACTAACTGACTGACTGACTGACTGACTGACTGACTGAATGACTAGCTGACTGAGACTAAGTGACTAAATTGCTTGACTGACTGACTGAATGACTAAATGACTGACTGAGACTGACCGACTGACTGCCTGACTGACTGAGTGACTGACTGACTGGACTGACTGACTGACTGACTGGACTGACTGACTGACTGACTGAGACTGAATGACTGACTGCCTAACTGACTGAGTGACTGAATGACTGACTGACTGATTGACTGCTTAAGTGACTGACTGACTGACTGCTTGACTGACTGACTGGACTGGACTGACCGACTGACAGACTGACTGGCTGACAGAGACTGACTGATTGACTGTCGGACTGACTGATTGACTTCGCAAAAGGGAAAAATAAAAAAAAATATCAAATTAGAAAAAAATACATGCATTTAAGGTTTTCTTTCCGGCTGGGATTCGAACCAAGGGCCACACGCATGGAAGCCCAACGCTCTCGCCAATGGACTATCGGATCTCGGTTGGCCGGTGTCTTAATTATAATAAAAACAAAAAATGCACCTTGGTAATTATTGATCTAAAATCTTTGAAATCTAAAGGTCGAATGATTAAATTGACTCAGAATTTTCTTCCGTACATAAATAATCGATATTTGCAAAAGAAAGAAAATGAAAAAAAAAAAAAAAGAATTTTCAAATTAGAAACTAAAAGCATACATTAAAGATTTTCGTTCAGGCTGGGACTCGAACCCAGGGCCACTCGCTTGGAAGCCTAACACTCTAGCCAGTAGTCTATGGGAGCTCTGTCGGTGGGAGTTTTAAATATAATAAAAACAAAAAATGCACCTTGGTAATTGTTTATTCAAACACTTTAAAATCTTCGGGTCGAAAAATTAAACTGACTCAGAAGTTTCTTCCCTACATAAATAATCAATATTTGCAAAAGAAAGAAATTGAAAAAAAAAGAATTTTCAAATTAGAAAAGAAATATATACATTGAAGATATTCGCACCGGCTGGGACTCGAACCCAGGCCACTCGCTTGGAAGACCAGCGGTCTAGCCATTAGGCTATCGGAGTTCTGTCGAGCGGAGTCTTACTGCCTGACTGAGACTGCCTGACTGACAGACTGACTCACTGACTGACTGATACTGACTGACTGACTGACTCACTGACTGACCGAGACTGACTGACTGACTCACTGACTGACCGAGACTGACTGACTGACTGCCTGACTGACTGAGACTGGACTGACTGACTGATTGACTGACTGACTAACTAACTGACTGACTGAGACTGACTGACTGACTGCTTGACTGCCTGACTGACTGCTTGACTGACTAACTGACTGGACAGGACTGACTGACTGACAGACTGACTGAATAAGGCTGACTGACTGACTGACTGACAGACTGACTGAATAAGGCTGACTGACGGACTGACTGCCTGACTGACTGACTGACTGAATGACTGACTGACTGACTGACCGAGACTGACTGACTGACTGACTGAGACAGGACTGGACTGACTGACTGACTGACTGACTGACTGAGACTGACTGACTGCTTCACTGACTAACTGACTGGACAGGACTGACCGACTGATTGACTGACTGACTGCCTGACTGACTGACTGACTGAATGACTGACTGACTGAGACTAAATGACTGACTGCTTGACTGAATGGCTGAAGGACTAACTGACTGACTGAGACTGACTGACTGACTGAGACTGACTGACTGAGTGACTGACTGACTGGACGGCCTGACTGAGACTGAATGATTGAGTGCTCTTCTGATTGACTGTCGGACTGACTGACTGACTTCGCAAAAGGGAAAAATAAAAAAAAAAGAATTATCAAATTAGAAAACAATATTTGCATTTGAGATTTCCTTTCCGGCTTGGATTTGAACCCAGGGTGCCACGCATGGAAGCCCAACGCTCTCGCCAATATACTATCGGATCTCGGTCCGTCGGTGTCTTAATTATAATTAAAACAAAAAATGCACCTTGGTAATTATTGATCTAAAATCTTTGAAATCTAAAGGTCGAATGATTAAACTGACTCAGAATTTTCTTCCGCACATAAATAATCGATATTTGCAAAAGAAAGAAATTGAAAAAAAAGAATCTTCAAATTAGAAAAGAAATATATACATTGAAGATTTTCGTTCCGGCCGGGACTCGAACCCAGTACCACGCGCTTGGAACCCAACGGTCTAGCCATTAGGCTATCGGAGCTCTGTCGATTGAAGTCTTAAATATAATAAAAACAAAAAATGCACCTTTTTAATTATTGATTCAAACACTTTGAAATCTACAGGTTGAATAATTAAACTCACTCAGAATTTTTCTCCCTACATAAATAATCAATATTCGCAAAAGAGAAAAATTAAAAAAAAAAAAAGAAGAAGAATTTTCAAATTAGAAACTAAAAATATAAATTGAAGATTTTTGCGCAGGCTGGGACTGGAACCCAGGGCCACTCGCTTGTAAGCCCACCACTCTAGCCATTAGTCTAGCAGAGCTCTGACGGTCGGAGTTTTAAATATAATAAAATCAAAAAATGCACCTTAGTAATTATTTATCTAAACACTTTGAATTCTGCGTTTTGAAAAATTAAACTGACTCAGAATTTTCTTCCCTACATAAATAATCAATATTTACAAAAGAAAGAAATTGAAAAAAAAAAGAATTTTTAAATTAGATAAGAAATATATACATTAAAGATATTCGTTCCGGCTGGGACCCGAACCCAGGCCACTCGCTTGGAAGACCAAAGGTCTAGCCATTAGCTATCGGAGTTCTGTCGGTCGGAGTCTTACTGACTGACTGAGACTGCCTGACTAACAGACTGACTGAATGACTGACTGATTATGACTGACTGAGTGATACTGACTGACTGACTGACTCACTGACTGACCGAGACTGACTGACTTACTGCCTGAGACTGGACTGGACTGACTGACTAACTGACTGACTGAGACTGACTGACTGACTGCTTGACTGACTGACTTACTATTTCACTGACTGACTGTATGACTAACTGACTTGGCTGGACTGACCGACTGACAGACTGACTGACTGACCGAGACTGACTGATTGACTGTCGGAGTGACTGAATGACTTCGCAAAAGGGAAAAATAAAAAAAAATATAAATTAAAAAAAAATATACGCATTTAAGATTTTCCTTCCGGCTGGGATTCGAACCCAGTACCACGCACTTCGAAGCCCAACGGTCTTGCCATTAGGCTATCGGAGCCCTGTCGATGGAAGTCTTAAATATAATAAAAACAAAAAATGCACCTTTTTAATTATTGATTCAAACACTTTGAAATCTACAGGTCGAATAATTAAACTGACTCAGAATTTTTCTCCCTACATAAATAATCAATACTCGCAAAAGAGAAAAATTAAAAAAAAAGAAGAAGAATTTTCTAATTAGAAACTAAAAATATGCATTAAAGATTTTCGTTCAGGCTGGGACTCGAACCCAGAGACACTCGCTTGGAAGCCCAACACTCTAGCCATTAGTCTGTCGGAGCTCTGTCGGGTGGAGTTTTAAATATAATAAAAACAAAAAATGCACCTTGGTAATTATTTATTTAAACACTTTGAAATCTGCGGGTCGAAAAATTAAACTGAGTCAGAATTTTCTTCCCTACATAAATAATCAATATTTGCAAAGGAAAGAAATAGAAAAAAAAAAGAATTTTCAAATTAGAAAGAAATATATACATTGAAGATATTCGCTCCGGCTGGGACTCGAACCCAGGCCACTCGCTTGGAAGACGAACGGTCTAGCCATTAGGCTATGGGAGTTCTGTCGGTCGGAATCTTACTGCCTGACTGACTGACTGATACTGACTGACTGACTGACTCACTGACTGACTGAGACTGACTGACTGGCTGCCTGACTGACTGAGACTGGATTGGACTGACTGACTGACTGACTGAGACTGACTGACTGACAGTTTGACTGACTGACTGAATGACTAACTGACTGACTGACTGACTGCTTGACTGACTAACTGACTTACTGAACTGACTGGACAGGACTGACCGATAGACTGACTGACAGACTGACTGAATGAGGCTGACTGACTGACTGACTGCCTGACTGACTGATACTGACTGAATGACAGAATGATACTGACTGACTGACTGATACTAACTGACTGACTGACTCACTGACTGACTGAGACTGACTGACTGACTGCCTGACTAATTGAGACTGGATTGGACTGACTGACTGACTGACTGACTGAGACTGACTGACTGACTGCTAAACTGACTAACTGACTGGACAGGACTGACCGACTGACTGACTGACAGACTGACTGAATAAGGCTGACTGACTGACTGACCCCTGACTGACTGACTGAATGACTGACAGACTGAGGCTAAATGATTGACTGCTTGACTGACTGGCTGAATGACTAACTGACTGACTGAGACTGACTGACTGACTGCCTGAACGAGACTGACTGATTGACTGTCGGACTGACTGACTGACTTCGCAAAAGGAAAAAATAAAAAAAAAAGAATTATCAAATTTTAAAAAAATACTTGCATTTACGATTTCGTTTTCGGCTGGGATTCGAACCCAGGGCCACACACATGGAAGCCCAACGCTCTCGCCAATGGACTATCGGATCTCGGTTGGCCGGTGTCTTAATTATAATAAAAACAAAAAATGCACCTTGGTAATTATTGATCTAAAATCTTTGAAATCTACAGGTCGAATAATTAAACTGACTTAGAATTTTCTTCTATAGGCTTCTTTAGGCTATCGGACTTTCGTTGGTCGGAGTCTTACTGCCTGACTGAGACTGCCTGACTGACTGACTGATACTGACTGACTGACTCACTGACTGACCGAGACTGACTGACTGAGTGCCTGACTGACTGAAACTGGACTGGACTGACTGACTGACTGACTGTTTGACTGACTGAGACTAACTAACTGAATGTTTGACTGCCTGACTGACTGCTTGACTGACTAACTGACTGCCTAACTGACTGAGTAACTGACTGACCGAGACTGACTGACTGACTTCGCAAAAGGGAAAAATAAAAAAAATTATCAAATTAGAAAAAAATATAGCATTTAAGGTTTTCTTTCCGGCTGAGATTCGAACCCAGGGCCACTTGCATGGAAGCCCAACGCTCTCGCCAATCAACTATCGCATCTCTGCTGGTCGGAATCTTAATTATAATAAAAACAAAAAATGCACCTTGGTAATTATTAATCTAAAATCTTTGAAATCTACAGGTCGAATAATTAAACTGACTCAGAATTTTCTTCCGCACATAAATAATCGATATTTTCAAAAGAAAGAAATTGAAAAAAAAAAAGAATTTTCAAATTAGAAGTGAAATATATACATTGAAGACATTCTTTCCGGCCGATACTCGAACCCAGTACCACGCGCTTGGAAGCCCAACGGGTTAGCCATTAGGCTATTGGAGCTCTGTCGATCGAAGTCTTAAATTTAATAAAAACAAAAATGCATCTTGGTAATTATTGATTCAAACACTTTGAAATTTACAGGTTAAATAATTAAATTGACTCAGAATTTTCTTCCGTACATAAATAATCGATATTTGCAAAAGAAAGAAAATGAAAAAAAAAAAAAAGAATTTTCAAATTAGAAACTAAAAGCATACATTAAAGATTTTCGTTCAGGCTGGGACTCGAACCCAGGGCCACTCGCTTGGAAGCCTAACACTCTAGCCAGTAGTCTATGGGAGCTCTGTCAGTGGGAGTTTTAAATATAATAAAAACAAAAAATGCACCTTGGTAATTGTTTATTCAAACACTTTAAAATCTTCGGGTCGAAAAATTAAACTGACTCAGAAGTTTCTTCCCTACATAAATAATCAATATTTGCAAAAGAAAGAAATTGAAAAAAAAAAGAATTTTCAAATTAGAAAAGAAATATATACATTGAAGATATTCGCACCGGCTGGGACTCGAACCCAGGCCACTCGCTTGGAAGACCAGCGGTCTAGCCATTAGGCTATCGGAGTTCTGTCGAGCGGAGTCTTACTGCCTGACTGAGACTGCCTGACTGACAGACTGACTCACTGACTGACTGATACTGACTGACTGACTGACTCACTGACTGACCGAGACTGACTGACTGACTCACTGACTGACCGAGACTGACTGACTGACTGCCTGACTGACTGAGACTGGACTGACTGACTGACTGACTGACTGACTAACTAACTGACTGACTGAGACTGACTGACTGACTGCTTGACTGCCTGACTGACTGCTTGACTGACTAACTGACTGGACAGGACTGACTGACTGACAGACTGACTGAATAAGGCTGACTGACTGACTGACTGACAGACTGACTGAATAAGGCTGACTGACGGACTGACTGCCTGACTGACTGACTGACTGAATGACTGACTGACTGACTGACCGAGACTGACTGACTGACTGACTGAGACAGGACTGGACTGACTGACTGACTGACTGACTGACTGACTGAGACTGACTGACTGCTTCACTGACTAACTGACTGGACAGGACTGACCGACTGATTGACTGACTGACTGCCTGACTGACTGACTGACTGAATGACTGACTGACTGAGACTAAATGACTGACTGCTTGACTGAATGGCTGAAGGACTAACTGACTGACTGAGACTGACTGACTGACTGAGACTGACTGACTGAGTGACTGACTGACTGGACGGCCTGACTGAGACTGAATGACTGAGTGCTCTTCTGATTGACTGTCGGACTGACTGACTGACTTCGCAAAAGGGAAAAATAAAAAAAAAAGAATTATCAAATTAGAAAAAAATATTTGCATTTGAGATTTCCTTTCCGGCTGGGATTTGAACCCAGGGTGCCACGCATGGAAGCCCAACGCTCTCGCCAATATACTATCGGATCTCGGTCCGTCGGTGTCTTAATTATAATTAAAACAAAAAATGCACCTTGGTAATTATTGATCTAAAATCTTTGAAATCTAAAGGTCGAATGATTAAACTGACTCAGAATTTTCTTCCGCACATAAATAATCGATATTTGCAAAAGAAAGAAATTGAAAAAAAAGAATCTTCAAATTAGAAAAGAAATATATACATTGAAGATTTTCGTTCCGGCCGGGACTCGAACCCAGTACCACGCGCTTGGAACCCAACGGTCTAGCCATTAGGCTATCGGAGCTCTGTCGATTGAAGTCTTAAATATAATAAAAACAAAAAATGCACCTTTTTAATTATTGATTCAAACACTTTGAAATCTACAGGTTGAATAATTAAACTCACTCAGAATTTTTCTCCCTACATAAATAATCAATATTCGCAAAAGAGAAAAATTAAAAAAAAAAAAAGAAGAAGAATTTTCAAATTAGAAACTAAAAATATAAATTGAAGATTTTTGCGCAGGCTGGGACTGGAACCCAGGGCCACTCGCTTGTAAGCCCACCACTCTAGCCATTAGTCTAGCAGAGCTCTGACGGTCGGAGTTTTAAATATAATAAAATCAAAAAATGCACCTTAGTAATTATTTATCTAAACACTTTGAATTCTGCGTTTTGAAAAATTAAACTGACTCAGAATTTTCTTCCCTACATAAATAATCAATATTTACAAAAGAAAGAAATTGAAAAAAAAAAAGAATTTTTAAATTAGATAAGAAATATATACATTAAAGATATTCGTTCCGGCTGGGACCCGAACCCAGGCCACTCGCTTGGAAGACCAAAGGTCTAGCCATTAGCTATCGGAGTTCTGTCGGTCGGAGTCTTACTGACTGACTGAGACTGCCTGACTAACAGACTGACTGAATGACTGACTGATTATGACTGACTGAGTGATACTGACTGACTGACTGACTCACTGACTGACCGAGACTGACTGACTTACTGCCTGAGACTGGACTGGACTGACTGACTAACTGACTGACTGAGACTGACTGACTGACTGCTTGACTGACTGACTTACTATTTCACTGACTGACTGTATGACTAACTGACTTGACAGGACTGACCGACTGACAGACTGACTGACTGACCGAGACTGACTGATTGACTGTCGGAGTGACTGAATGACTTCGCAAAAGGGAAAAATAAAAAAAAATATAAATTAAAAAAAAATATACGCATTTAAGATTTTCCTTCCGGCTGGGATTCGAACCCAGTACCACGCACTTCGAAGCCCAACGGTCTTGCCATTAGGCTATCGGAGCCCTGTCGATGGAAGTCTTAAATATAATAAAAACAAAAAATGCACCTTTTTAATTATTGATTCAAACACTTTGAAATCTACAGGTCGAATAATTAAACTGACTCAGAATTTTTCTCCCTACATAAATAATCAATACTCGCAAAAGAGAAAAATTAAAAAAAAAGAAGAAGAATTTTCTAATTAGAAACTAAAAATATGCATTAAAGATTTTCGTTCAGGCTGGGACTCGAACCCAGAGACACTCGCTTGGAAGCCCAACACTCTAGCCATTAGTCTGTCGGAGCTCTGTCGGGTGGAGTTTTAAATATAATAAAAACAAAAAATGCACCTTGGTAATTATTTATTTAAACACTTTGAAATCTGCGGGTCGAAAAATTAAACTGAGTCAGAATTTTCTTCCCTACATAAATAATCAATATTTGCAAAGGAAAGAAATAGAAAAAAAAAAGAATTTTCAAATTAGAAAGAAATATATACATTGAAGATATTCGCTCCGGCTGGGACTCGAACCCAGGCCACTCGCTTGGAAGACGAACGGTCTAGCCATTAGGCTATGGGAGTTCTGTCGGTCGGAATCTTACTGCCTGACTGACTGACTGATACTGACTGACTGACTGACTCACTGACTGACTGAGACTGACTGACTGGCTGCCTGACTGACTGAGACTGGATTGGACTGACTGACTGACTGACTGAGACTGACTGACTGACAGTTTGACTGACTGACTGAATGACTAACTGACTGACTGACTGACTGCTTGACTGACTAACTGACTTACTGAACTGACTGGACAGGACTGACCGATAGACTGACTGACAGACTGACTGAATGAGGCTGACTGACTGACTGACTGCCTGACTGACTGATACTGACTGAATGACAGAATGATACTGACTGACTGACTGATACTAACTGACTGACTGACTCACTGACTGACTGAGACTGACTGACTGACTGCCTGACTGATTGAGACTGGATTGGACTGACTGACTGACTGACTGACTGAGACTGACTGACTGACTGCTAAACTGACTAACTGACTGGACAGGACTGACCGACTGACTGACTGACAGACTGACTGAATAAGGCTGACTGACTGACTGACCCCTGACTGACTGACTGAATGACTGACAGACTGAGGCTAAATGATTGACTGCTTGACTGACTGGCTGAATGACTGGCTGAATGACTGAGACTGACTGACTGACTGCCTGAACGAGACTGACTGATTGACTGTCGGACTGACTGACTGACTTCGCAAAAGGAAAAAATAAAAAAAAAAGAATTATCAAATTTTAAAAAAATACTTGCATTTACGATTTCGTTTTCGGCTGGGATTCGAACCCAGGGCCACCCACATGGAAGCCCAACGCTCTCGCCAATGGACTATCGGATCTCGGTTGGCCGGTGTCTTAATTATAATAAAAACAAAAAATGCACCTTGGTAATTATTGATCTAAAATCTTTGAAATCTACAGGTCGAATAATTAAACTGACTTAGAATTTTCTTCTATAGGCTTCTTTAGGCTATCGGACTTTCGTTGGTCGGAGTCTTACTGCCTGACTGAGACTGCCTGACTGACTGACTGATACTGACTGACTGACTCACTGACTGACCGAGACTGACTGACTGAGTGCCTGACTGACTGAAACTGGACTGGACTGACTGACTGACTGACTGTTTGACTGACTGAGACTAACTAACTGAATGTTTGACTGCCTGACTGACTGCTTGACTGACTAACTGACTGCCTAACTGACTGAGTAACTGACTGACCGAGACTGACTGACTGACTTCGCAAAAGGGAAAAATAAAAAAAATTATCAAATTAGAAAAAAATATAGCATTTAAGGTTTTCTTTCCGGCTGAGATTCGAACCCAGGGCCACTTGCATGGAAGCCCAACGCTCTCGCCAATCAACTATCGCATCTCTGCTGGTCGGAATCTTAATTATAATAAAAACAAAAAATGCACCTTGGTAATTATTAATCTAAAATCTTTGAAATCTACAGGTCGAATAATTAAACTGACTCAGAATTTTCTTCCGCACATAAATAATCGATATTTTCAAAAGAAAGAAATTGAAAAAAAAAAAGAATTTTCAAATTAGAAGTGAAATATATACATTGAAGACATTCTTTCCGGCCGATACTCGAACCCAGTACCACGCGCTTGGAAGCCCAACGGGTTAGCCATTAGGCTATTGGAGCTCTGTCGATCGAAGTCTTAAATTTAATAAAAACAAAAAATGCATCTTGGTAATTATTTATTTAAACAAATTGAAATCTGCGGGTCGAAAAATTAAACTGGCTCAGAATTTTCTTCCCTACATAAATAATCAATACTCGCAAAAGAGAAAAATGAAAAAAAAAAGAAGAAGAATTTTCAAATTAGAAACCAAAAATATACATTGAAGACATTCGTTCCGGCCGGGACTCGAACCCAGTACCACGCGCTTGGAAGTCCAACGATCTAGCCATTAGGCTATTGTAGCTCTGTCGATCGAAGTCTTAAATTTAATAAAAACAAAAAATGCATCTTGGTAATTATTGATTCAAACACTTTGAAATTTACAGGTCGAATAATTAAACTGACTCATAATTTTTCTCCCTACTTAAATAATCAATATTCGCAAAAGAGAAAAATTAAAAAAAAAAAAGAAGAAGAATTTTCAAATTAGAAACTAAAAGTATACATTGAAGATTTTCGTTCAGGCTGGGTTTCGAACCCAGGGCCACTCGCTTGGAAGCCTAACACTCCGGCCATTAGTCTAAGGGACCTCTGTCGGTGGGAGTTTTAAATATAATAAAAGCAAAAAATGCACCTTAGTAATTATTGATTCAAACACTTTGAAATCTGCGGGTCGAAAAATTAAACTGACTCAGAATTTTCTTCCCTACATAAATAATGAATACTTGTAAAAGAGAAAAATTTAAAAAAAAGAAGAAGAATTTTCAAATTAGAAACTAAAAATACACATTGAACATTTTCGTTCAGGCTGGGACTCGAGCCGAGGGCCACTCGCTTGGAAGCCCAACACTCTAACCATTAGTCTATCGGAGCTCTGTAGATCGGAGTTTTAAATATAATAAAAACAAAAATGCACCTTGGTCATTATTTATTTAAACACTTTGAAATCTGCCGGTCGAAAAATTAAACTGACTCAGAATTTTCTTCCCTACATAAATAATCAATATTTGCAAAGGAAAGAAATTGAAAAAAAAAGAATTTTCAAATTAGAAAAGAAATATAAACATTGAAGATATTCGCTCCGGCTGGGACTCGAACCCAGGCCACTCGCTTGGAAGACCAGCGGTCTAGCCATTAGGCTATCGGAGTTCTGTCGCGCGGAGTCTTACTGCCTGACTGAGACTGCCTGACTGACAGACTGACTCACTGACTGAATGATACTGACTGACTCACTGACTGACCGAGACTGACTGACTGACTCACTGACTGACCGAGACTGACTGACTAACTGCCTGACTGACTGAGACTGGACTGACTGACTGACTGACTGACTGACTAACTGGCTGACTGAGACTGACTGACTGACTGCTTGACTGTATGACTGACTATTTCACTGAATGACTAAATGACTGACTGAATGACTAAATGACTGACTGACACTGACTGACTGACTGACTGACACTGACTGACTGCTTGACTGACTAACTGACTGGACAGGACTGACCGACTGACAGACTGACTGAATAAGGCTGACTGACTGACAGACTGACTGAATAAGGCTGACTGACTGACTGACTGACAGACTGACTGAATAAGGCTGAATGACTGACTGACTGCCTGACTGCCTGACTGACTGAATGACTGACTGACTGACTGACCGAGACTGACTGACTGACTGACTGAGACTGGACTGGACTGACTGACTGACTGACTGACTGACTGAGACTGACTGACTGACTGACTGACTGAGACTGACTGACTGCTTGACTGACTAACTGACTGGACAGGACTGACCGACTGACTGACTGACTGACTGCCTGACTGACTGACTGACTGAATGACTGACTGACTGAGACTAAATGACTGACTGCTTGACTGACTGGCTGAAGGACTAACTGACTGATTGAGAGCCTAACTGACTGAGTGACTGACTGACTGGACTGACTGACTGAGACTGAGTGACTGAGTGCTTGACTGATTGACTGTCGGACTGACTGACTGACTTCGCAAAAGGGAAAAATAAAAAAAAAAGAATTATAAAATTAGAAAAAAATATTTGCATTTAAGATTTCCTTTCCGGCTGGGATTTGAACCCAGGGCGACACGCATGTAAGCCCAACGCTCTCGCCAATATACTATCGGATCTCTGTTGGTCGGTGTCTTAACTATAATAAAAACAAAAAATGCACCTTGGTAATTATTGATCTAAAATCTTTGAAATCTAAAGGTAGAATGATTAAACTGGCTCAGAATTTTCTTCCGTCCATAAATAATCGATATTTGCAAAAGAAAGAAATTGAAAAAAAAAGAATCTTGAAAATAGAAAAGAAATATATACATTGAAGATTTTCGTTCCGGCCGGGACTCGAACCCAGTACCACGCGCTTGGAACCCAACGGTCTAGCCATCAGGCTATCGGAGCTCTGTCGAGTGAAGTCTTAAATATAATAAAAACAAAAAATGCACCTTTTTAATTATTGATTCAAACACTTTGAAATCTACAGGTCGAATAATTAAACTGACTCAGAATTTTTCTCCCTACATAAATAATCAATATTCGCAAAATAGAAAAATTAAAAAAAAAAGAAGAAGAATTTTCAAATTAGAAACTAAAAATATAAATTGAAAATTTTCGCTCAGGCTGGGACTCGAACCCAGGGACACTCGCTTGGAAGCCCACCACTCTAGCCATTAGTCTAACAGAGCACTGACGGTCGGAGTTTTAAATATAATAAAAGCAAAAAATGCACCTTGGTAATTATTGATTCAAACACTTTGAAATCTGCGGGTCGAAAAATTAAACTGACTCAGAATTTTCTTCCCTACATAAATAATGAATACTTGTAAAAGAGAAAAATTAAAAAAAAAGAAGAAGAATTTTCAAATTAGAAACTAAAAATATACATTGAAGATTTTCGTTCAGGCTGGGACTCGAACCCAGGGCCACCCGCTTGGATGCCCAACACTCTAACCATTAGTCTATCGGAGCTCTGTAGATCGGAGTTTTAAATATAATAAAAACAAAAATGCACCTTGGTCATTATTTATTTAAACACTTTGATATCTGCCGGTCGAAAAATTAAACTGACTCAGAATTTTCTTCCCTACATAAATAATCAATATTTGCAAAGGAAAGAAATTGAAAAAAAAAAGAATTTTCAAATTAGAATAGAAATATAAACATTGAAGATATTCGCTCCGGCTGGGACTCGAACCCAGGCCACTCGCTTGGAAGACCAGCGGTCTAGCCATTAGACTATCGGAGTTCTGTCGCGCGGAGTCTTACTGCCTGACTGAGACTGCCTGACTGACAGACTGACTCACTGACTGAATGATACTGACTGACTCACTGACTGACCGAGACTGACTGACTGACTCACTGACTGACCGAGACTGACTGACTAACTGCCTGACTGACTGAGACTGGACTGACTGACTGACTGACTGACTGACTGACTAACTGACTGACTGAGACTGACTGACTGACTGCTTGACTGTATGACTGACTATTTCACTGACTGACTGAATGACTAAATGACTGACTGACACTGACTGACTGACTGCTTGACTGACTAACTGACTGGAAATGACTGACCGACTGACTGACTGACAGACTGACTGAATAAGGCTGACTGACTGACAGACTGACTGAATAAGGCTGACTGACTGACTGACTGACAGACTGACTGAATAAGGCTGAATGACTGACTGACTGCCTGACTGACTGACTGACTGAATGACTGACTGACTGACTGACCGAGACTGACTGACTGACTGACTGAGACTGGACTGGACTGACTGACTGACTGACTGACTGACTGAGACTGACTGACTGAGACTGACTGACTGACTGACTGACTGAGACTGACTGACTGCTTGACTGACTAACTGACTGGACAGGACTGACCGACTGACTGACTAACTGACTGGACAGGACTGACCGACTGACTGACTGACTGACTGCCTGAATGACTGACTGACTGAGACTAAATGACTGACTGCTTGACTGACTGGCTGAAGGACTAACTGACTGGCTGACTGCCTAACTGACTGAGTGACTGACTGACTGGACTGACTGACTGAGACTGAGTGACTGAGTGCTTGACTGATTGACTGTCGGACTGACTGACTGACTTCGCAAAAGGGAAAAATAAAAAAAAAAGAATATACATTGAACATATTCGTTCCGGCTGGGACTCGAACCCAGGCCATTCGCTTGGAAGACCAACGTTCTAGCCATTAGGCTATCAGAGTTCTGTCGCGCGGAGTCTTACTGCCTGACTGAGACTGCCTGACTGACAGACTGACTCACTGACTGACTGATACTGACTGACTGACTGACTCACTGACTGACCGAGACTGACTGACTGACTCACTGACTGACCGAGACTGACGGACTAACTGCCTGACTGACTGAGACTGGACTGACTGACTGACTGACTGACTAACTGACTGACTGAGACTGACTGAGTGACTGCTTGACTGTCTGACTGACTATTTCACTGACTGACTGACTGCTTGACTGCCTGACTGACTGCTTGACTGCCTGACTGACTGGACAGGACTGACCGACTGACTGAATAAGGCTGACTGACTGACTGACTGCCTGACTGACTGACTGACTGAATGACTGACTGACTGACTGACCGAGACTGACTGACTGACTGACTGAGACTGGACTGGACTGACTGACTGACTGACTGACTGTCTGACTGACTGAGACTGACTGACTGACTGACTGACTGACTGACTGAGACTGACTGACTGACTGACTGAGACTGACTGACTGCTTGACCTACTAACTGACTGGACAGGACTGACCGACTGACTGACTGCCTGACTGACTGAATGACTGACTGACTGAGACTAAATGACTGACTGCTTGACTGACTGGCTGAAGGACTAACTGACTGGCTGAGACTGACTGACTGACTGTCTAACTGACTGAGTGACAGACTGACTGGACTGACTGACTGAGACTGAATGACTGAGTGCTTGACTGATTGACTGTCGGACTGACTGACTGACTTCGCAAAAGGGAAAAATAAAAAAAAAAGAATTATAAAATTAGAAAAAAATATTTGCATTTAAGATTTCCTTTCCGGCTGGGATTTGAACCCAGGGCGACACGCATGTAAGCCCAACGCTCTCGCCAATACACTATCGGATCTCTGTTGGTCGGTGTCTTAATTATAATAAAAACAAAAAATGCACCTTGGTAATTATTGATCTAAAATCTTTGAAATCTAAAGGTCGAATGATTAAACTGACTCAGAATTTTCTTCCGTACATAAATAATCGATATTTGCAAAAGAAAGAAATTGAAAAAAAAAGAATCTTCAAATTAGAAAAGAAATATATACATTGAAGATTTTCGTTCCGGCCGGGACTCGAACCCAGTACCACACGCTTGGAACCCAACGGTCTAGCCATCAGGCTATCGGAGCTCTGTCGATTGAAGTCTTAAATATAATAAAAACAAAAAATGCACCTTTTTAATTATTGATTCAAACACTTTGAAATCTACAGGTCGAATAATTAAACTGACTCAGAATTTTTCTCCCTACATAAATAAACAATATTCGAAAAAGAGAAAAATTAAAAAAAAGAAGAAGAATTTTCAAATTAGAAACTAAAAATATAAATTGAAGATTTTCGCGCGGGCTGGGACTCGACCCCAGGGCCTTTCGCTTGGAAGCCCACCAGTCTAGCCATTAGTCTAGCAGAGCTCTGACGGTCGGCGTTTTAAATATAATAAAATCAAAAAATGCACCTTGGTAATTATTTATTTAAACACTTTGAAATCTGTCGGTCGAAAAATTAAACCGACTCAGAATTTTCTTCCCTACATAAATAATCAATATTTGCAAAGAAAAAAATTGAAAAAAAAAAGAATTTTCAAATTCGAAAAGAAATATATACATTGAAGATATTCGTTCCGGCTGGGACTCGAACCCATGCCATTCGCTTGGAAGACCAACGGTCTAGCCATTAGCTATCGGAGTTCTGTCGGTCGGAGTCTTACTGCCTTACTGAGACTGCCTGACTGACAGACTGACAGACTGACTGACTGACTGACAGATACTGACTGACTGACTGACTGACTGAGACTGACTGACTGATTGCCTGACTGACTGAGACTGGGTTGGACTGACTGACTGACTGACTAACTGACTGACTGAGCCTGCTTGACTGACTGCTTGACTGACTAACTGACTGACTGAACTGGACTGACCGACTGGCTGACTGAATGACTGACTGACTGACTGCCTAACTGACTGAGTGACTGACTGACTGAGACTGAATGACTAACTGCCTAACTGACTGAGTGACTGAATGACTAACTGACTGACTGACTGCTTGAGTGACTGAATGACTGACTGCTTGACTGACTGACTGGACTGGACTGACCGACTGACAGACTGAATGACTGACCGAGACTGATTGATTGACTGTCGGACTGAATGACTGACTTCGCAAAAGGGAAAAATAAAAAAAAAAGAATTATCAAATTAGAAAAAAATAGTTGCATGTAAGATTTCCTTTCCGGCTTGGATTCGAACCCACGGCCACACGCTTGGAAGCCAAACGCTCTCGCCAATGGACTATCGGATCTCGGTTGGCAGGTGTCTTAATTATAATAAAAACAAAAAATGCACCTTGGTAATTATTGATCTAAAATCTTTGAAATCTAAAGGTCGAATGATTAAACTGACTCAGAATTTTCTTCCGTACATAAATAATCGATATTTGCAAAAGAAAGAAAATGAAAAAAAAATAATTTTCAAATTAGAAAAGAAATATATGCATTGAAGATTTTCGCTCTGGCCGGGACTCGAACCCAGTACCACGTGCTTGGAACCCAACGGTCTAGCCATTAGACTATCGGAGCTCTGTCGATGGAAGTCTTAAATATAATAAAAACAAAAAATGCACCTTGGTAATTATTGATTCAAACACTTTGAAATTTACAGGACGAATAATTAAACTGACTCAGAAATTTTCTCCCTACTTAAATAATCAATATTCGCAAAAGAGAAAAATTTAAAAAAAAGAAGAATTTTCAAGTTAGAAACTAAAAGTATACATTGAAGATTTTCGTTCAGGCTGGGTCTCGAACCCAGGACCACTCGCTTGGAAGCCTAACACTCTGGCCATTAGTCTATGGGAGCTCTGTCGGTGGGAGTTTTAAATATAATAAAAACAAAAATGCACCTTGGTCATTATTTATTTAAACACTTTGAAATCTGCCGGTCGAAAAATTAAACTGACTCAGAATTTTCTTCCCTACATAAATAATCAATATTTGCAAAGGAAAGAAATTGAAAAAAAAAGAATTTTCAAATTAGAAAAGAAATATAAACATTGAAGATATTCGCTCCGGCTGGGACTCGAACCCAGGTCACTCGCTTGGAAGACCAGAGGTCTAGCCATTAGGCTATCGGAGTTCTGTCGCGCGGAGTCTTACTGCCTGACTGAGACTGCCTGACTGACAGACTGACTCACTGACTGAATGATACTGACTGACTCACTGACTGACCGAGACTGACTGACTGACTCACTGACTGACCGAGACTGACTGACTAACTGCCTAACTGACTGAGACTGGACTGACTGACTGACTGACTGACTGATTGACTAACTGACTGACTGAGACTGACTGACTGACTGCTTGACTGTATGACTGACTATTTCACTGACTGACTGAATGACTAAATGACTGACTGACACTGACTGACTGACTGCTTGACTGACTAACTGACTGGACAGGACTGACCGACTGACTGACTGACAGACTGACTGAATAAGGCTGACTGACTGCCTGACTGACAGACTGACTGAATAAGGCTGAATGACTGACTGACTGCCTGACTGACTGACTGACTGAATAAGGCTGAATGACTGACTGACTGCCTGACTGACTGACTGACTGAATGACTGACTGACTGACTGACCGAGACTGACTGACTGACTGACTGAGACTGGACTGGACTGACTGACTGACTGACTGACTGAGACTGACTGACTGACTGACTGACTGAGACTGACTGACTAACTGACTGGACAGGACTGACCGACTGACTGACTGACTGACTGACTGCCTGACTGACTGACTGACTGAATGAGTGACTGACTGAGACTAAATGACTGACTGCTTGACTGACTGGCTGAAGGACTAACTGACTGACTGAGACTGACTGACTGACTGCCTAACTGACTGAGTGACTGACTGACTGGACTGGACTGACCGACTGACAGACTGACTGGCTGACAGAGACTGACTGATTGACTGTCGGACTGACTGACTGACTTCGCAAAAGGGAAAAATAAAAAAAAAAGAATTATAAAATTAGAAAAAAATACATGCATTTAAGATTTTCTTTCCGGCTGGGATTCGAACACAGGGCCACACGCATGGAAGCCCAACGCTCTCGCCAATGGACTATCGGATCTCGGTTGGCCGGTGTCTTAATTATAATAAAAACAAAAAATGCACGTTGGTAATTATTGATCTAAAATCTTTGAAATCTACAGGTCGAATAATCAAACTGACTCAGAATTTTCTTCCGTACATAAATAATAGATATTTGCAAAAGAAAGAAAATGAAAAAAAAAAAATTTTCAAATTAGAAAAGAAACATATACATTGAAGATTTTCGTTCTGGCCGGGACTCGAACCCAGTACCACGTGCTTGGAACCCAACGGTCTAGCCATTAGGCTATCGGAGCTCTGTCGATGGAAGTCTTAAATATAATAAAAAAAAACGCACCTTGGTAATTATTGATTCAAACACTTTGAAATTTACAGGACGAATAATTAAACTGACTCAGAAATTTTCTCCCTACATAATCAATATTCGCAAAAGAGAAAAATTTAAAAAAAAGAAGAATTTTCAAATTAGAAACTAAAAGTATACATTGAAGATTTTCGTTCAGGCTGGGTCTCGAACCCAGGGCCACTCGCTTGGAAGCCTAACACTCTGGCCATTAGTCTATGGGAGCTCTGTCGGTGGGAGTTTTAAATATAATAAAAGCAAAAAATGCACCTTGGTAATTATTGATTCAAACACTTTGAAATCTGCGGGTCGAAAAATTAAACTCACTCAGAATTTTCTTCCCTACATAAATAATGAATACTTGTAAAAGAGAAAAATTAAAAAAAAAGAAGAAGAATTTTCAAATTAGAAACTAAAAATATACATTGAAGATTTTCGTTCAGGCTGGGACTCGAACCCAGGGCCACTCGCTTGGAAGCCCAACACTCTAACCATTAGTCTATCGGAGCTCTGTAGATCGGGGTTTTAAATATAATAAAAACAAAAATGCACCTTGGTCATTATTTATTTAAACACTTTAAAATCTGCCGGTCGAAAAATTAAACTGACTCAGAATTTTCTTCCCTACATAAATAATCAATATTTGCAAAGGAAAGAAATTGAAAAAAAAAAGAATTTTCAAATTAGAAAAGAAATATAAACATTGAAGATATTCGCTCCGGCTGGGACTCGAACCCAGGCCACTCGCTTGGAAGACCAGCGGTCTAGCCATTAGGCTATCGGAGTTCTGTCGCGCGGAGTCTTACTGCCTGACTGAGACTGCCTGACTGACAGACTGACTCACTGACTGAATGATACTGACTGACTCACTGACTGACCGAGACTGACTGACTGACTCACTGACTGACCGAGACTGACTGACTAACTGCCTGACTGACTGAGACTGGACTGACTGACTGACTGACTGACTGACTGACTGATTGACTAACTGACTGACTGAGACTGACTGACTGAGGCTGACTGACTGACTGCTTGACTGTATGACTGACTATTTCACTGACTGACTGAATGACTAAATGACTGACTGACACTGACTGACTGACTGCTTGACTGCCTGACTGACTAACTGACTGGACAGGACTGACCGACTGACTAACTGACAGACTGACTGAATAAGGCTGACTGACTGACTGACTGACAGACTGACTGAATAAGGCTGAATGACTGACTGACTGACTGACTGACTGACTGAATAAGGCTGAATGACTGACTGACTGCCTGACTGACTGAATGACTGACTGACTGACTGACCGAGACTGACTGACTGACTGACTGAGACTGGACTGGACTGACTGACTGACTGACTGACTGACTGAGACTGACTGACTGACTGACTGACTGAGACTGACTGACTAACTGACTGGACAGGACTGACCGACTGACTGACTGACTGACTGCCTGACTGACTGACTGACTGAATGAGTGACTGACTGAGACTAAATGACTGACTGCTTGACTGACTGGCTGAAGGACTAACTGACTGACTGAGACTGACTGACTGACTGCCTAACTGACTGAGTGACTGACTGACTGGACTGGACTGACCGACTGACAGACTGACTGGCTGACAGAGACTGACCAACGGTCTAGCCATTATGCTATCGGAGCTCTGTCGGTCGGACTTTTAAATATAATAAAAACAAAAAATGCACCTTGGTAATTATTGATTCAAACACTTTGAAATCTGCGGGTCGAAAAATTAAACTGACTCAGAATTTTCTTCCCTACATAAATAATCAATACTTGTAACAGAGAAAAATCAAAAAAAAAAAAAAAAAGAAGAAGAATTTTCAAATTAGAAACTAAAAATGTACATTGAAGATTTTCGTTCAGGCTGGGACTCGAAACCAGGGCCACTCGCTTGGAAGCCCAACACTCTAACCATTAGTCTATCGGAGCTCTGTCGGTCGGTGTATAAAATATAATAAAAACAAAATTGCACCTTGGTAATTATTTATTTAAACACTTTGAAATCTGCCGGTCGAAAAATTAAACTGACTCAGAATTTTCTTCCCTACATAAATAATCAATATTTGCAAAGGAAAGAAATTGAAAAAAAAAAGAATTTTCAAATTAGAAAAGAAATATATACATTGAAGATATTCGCTCCGGCTGGGACTCGAACCCAGGCCATTCGCATGGAAGACCAGCGGTCTAGCCATTAGGCTATCGGAGTTCTGTCGAGCGTAGTCTTACTGCCTGACTGAGACTGCCTGACTGACAGACTAACTCACAGACTGACTGATACTGACTGACTGACTGACTCACTGACTGACCGAGACTGACTGACTGACTCACTGACTGACCGAGACTGACTGACTAACTGCCTGACTGACTGAGACTGCACTGACTGACTGACTGACTGACTAACTGACTGACTGAGACTGACTGACTGACTGCTTGACTGTCTGACTGACTATTTCACTGACTGACTGAATGACTAAATGACTGACTGACACTGACTGACTGACTGCTTGACTGCCTGACTGACTGCTTGACTGACTAACTGACTGGACAGGACTGACCGACTGACAGACTGACTGAATAAGGCTGACTGACTGACTGACTGACTGACAGACTGACTGAATAAGGCTGACTGACTGACTGACTGACTGACAGACTGACTGAATAAGGCTGACTGAATAAGGCTGACTGACTGACTGACTGACTGACTGACTGAATGACTGACTGACTGACTGACCGAGACTGACTGACTGACTGACTGAAACTGGACTGGACTGACTGACTGACTGACTGAGACTGACTGACTGACTGACTGAGACTGACTGACTGACTGACTGAGACTGACTGACTGACTGACTGACTAACTGACTGGACAGGACTGACCGTCTGATTGACTGACTGACTGACTGACTGACTGAATGACTGACTGATTGAGACTAAATGACTGACTGATTGACTGAATGACTGACTGACTGACAGACTGACTGAATAAGGCTGAATGACTGACTGACTGCCTGACTGACTGACTGACTGAATAAGGCTGAATGACTGACTGACTGCCTGACTGACTGACTGACTGAATGACTGACTGACTGACTGACCGAGACTGACTGACTGACTGACTGAGACTGGACTGGACTGACTGACTGACTGACTGACTGAGACTGACTGACTGACTGACTGACTGAGACTGACTGACTAACTGACTGGACAGGACTGACCGACTGACTGACTGACTGACTGACTGCCTGACTGACTGACTGACTGAATGAGTGACTGACTGAGACTAAATGACTGACTGCTTGACTGACTGGCTGAAGGACTAACTGACTGACTGAGACTGACTGACTGACTGCCTAACTGACTGAGTGACTGACTGACTGGACTGGACTGACCGACTGACAGACTGACTGGCTGACAGAGACTGACTGATTGACTGTCGGACTGACTGACTGACTTCGCAAAAGGGGAAAAAAAAAAAAGAATTATAAAATTAGAAAAAAATACATGCATTTAAGATTTTCTTTCCGGCTGGGATTCGAACACAGGGCCACACGCATGGAAGCCCAACGCTCTCGCCAATGGACTATCGGATCTCGGTTGGCCGGTGTCTTAATTATAATAAAAACAAAAAATGCACGTTGGTAATTATTGATCTAAAATCTTTGAAATCTACAGGTCGAATAATCAAACTGACTCAGAATTTTCTTCCGTACATAAATAATAGATATTTGCAAAAGAAAGAAAATGAAAAAAAAAAATTTTCAAATTAGAAAAGAAACATATACATTGAAGATTTTCGTTCTGGCCGGGACTCGAACCCAGTACCACGTGCTTGGAACCCAACGGTCTAGCCATTCGGCTATCGGAGCTCTGTCGATGGAAGTCTTAAATATAATTAAAAAAAACGCACCTTGGTAATTATTGATTCAAACACTTTGAAATTTACAGGACGAATAATTAAACTGACTCAGAAATTTTCTCCCTACATAATCAATATTCGCAAAAGAGAAAAATTTAAAAAAAAGAAGAATTTTCAAATTAGAAACTAAAAGTATACATTGAAGATTTTCGTTCAGGCTGGGTCTCGAACCCAGGGCCACTCGCTTAAAGGCTAACACTCTGGCCATTAGTCTATGGGAGCTCTGTCGGTGGGAGTTTTAAATATAATAAAAGCAAAAAATGCCCCTTGGTAATTATTGATTCAAACACTTTGAAATCTGCGGGTCGAAGAATTAAACTCACTCAGAATTTTCTTCCCTACATAAATAATGAATACTTGTAAAAGAGAAAAATTAAAAAAAAAGAAGAAGAATTTTCAAATTAGAAACTAAAAATATACATTGAAGATTTTCGTTCAGGCTGGGACTCGAACCCAGGGCCACTCGCTTGGAAGCCCAACACTCTAACCATTAGTCTATCGGAGCTCTGTAGATCGGGGTTTTAAATATAATAAAAACAAAAATGCACCTTGGTCATTATTTATTTAAACACTTTGAAATCTGCCGGTCGAAAAATTAAACTGACTCAGAATTTTCTTCCCTACATAAATAATCAATATTTGCAAAGGAAAGAAATTGAAAAAAAAAAGAATTTTCAAATTAGAAAAGAAATATAAACATTGAAGATATTCGCTCCGGCTGGGACTCGAACCCAGGCCACTCGCTTGGAAGACCAGCGGTCTAGCCATTAGGCTATCGGAGTTCTGTCGCGCGGAGTCTTACTGCCTGACTGAGACTGCCTGACTGACAGACTGACTCACTGACTGAATGATACTGACTGACTCACTGACTGACCGAGACTGACTGACTGACTCACTGACTGACCGAGACTGACTGACTAACTGCCTGACTGACTGAGACTGGACTGACTGACTGACTGACTGACTGACTGACTGATTGACTAACTGACTGACTGAGACTGACTGACTGAGGCTGACTGACTGACTGCTTGACTGTATGACTGACTATTTCACTGACTGACTGAATGACTAAATGACTGACTGACACTGACTGACTGACTGCTTGACTGCCTGACTGACTAACTGACTGGACAGGACTGACCGACTGACTAACTGACAGACTGACTGAATAAGGCTGACTGACTGACTGACTGACAGACTGACTGAATAAGGCTGAATGACTGACTGACTGACTGACTGACTGAATAAGGCTGAATGACTGACTGACTGCCTGACTGACTGAAATGACTGACTGACTGACTGACCGAGACTGACTGACTGACTGACTGAGACTGGACTGGACTGACTGACTGACTGACTGACTGACTGAGACTGACTGACTGACTGACTGACTGAGACTGACTGACTAACTGACTGACTGAGACTGACTGACTAACTGACTGGACAGGACTGACCGACTGACTGACTGACTGACTGCCTGACTGACTGACTGACTGAATGAGTGACTGACTGAGACTAAATGACTGACTGCTTGACTGACTGGCTGAAGGACTAACTGACTGACTGAGACTGACTGACTGACTGCCTAACTGACTGAGTGACTGACTGACTGGACTGGACTGACCGACTGACAGACTGACTGGCTGACAGAGACTGACCAACGGTCTAGCCATTATGCTATCGGAGCTCTGTCGGTCGGACTTTTAAATATAATAAAAACAAAAAATGCACCTTGGTAATTATTGATTCAAACACTTTGAAATCTGCGGGTCGAAAAATTAAACTGACTCAGAATTTTCTTTCCTACATAAATAATCAATACTTGTAACAGAGAAAAATCAAAAAAAAAAAAAAAAAAAAAGAAGAAGAATTTTCAAATTAGAAACTAAAAATGTACATTGAAGATTTTCGTTCAGGCTGGGACTCGAAACCAGGGCCACTCGCTTGGAAGCCCAACACTCTAACCATTAGTCTATCGGAGCTCTGTCGGTCGGTGTATAAAATATAATAAAAACAAAATTGCACCTTGGTAATTATTTATTTAAACACTTTGAAATCTGCCGGTCGAAAAATTAAACTGACTCAGAATTTTCTTCCCTACATAAATAATCAATATTTGCAAAGGAAAGAAATTGAAAAAAAAAAGAATTTTCAAATTAGAAAAGAAATATATACATTGAAGATATTCGCTCCGGCTGGGACTCGAACCCAGGCCATTCGCATGGAAGACCAGCGGTCTAGCCATTAGGCTATCGGAGTTCTGTCGAGCGTAGTCTTACTGCCTGACTGAGACTGCCTGACTGACAGACTAACTCACAGACTGACTGATACTGACTGACTGACTGACTCACTGACTGACCGAGACTGACTGACTGACTCACTGACTGACCGAGACTGACTGACTAACTGCCTGACTGACTGAGACTGCACTGACTGACTGACTGACTGACTAACTGACTGACTGAGACTGACTGACTGACTGCTTGACTGTCTGACTGACTATTTCACTGACTGACTGAATGACTAAATGACTGACTGACACTGACTGACTGACTGCTTGACTGCCTGACTGACTGCTTGACTGACTAACTGACTGGACAGGACTGACCGACTGACAGACTGACTGAATAAGGCTGACTGACTGACTGACTGACTGACAGACTGACTGAATAAGGCTGACTGACTGACTGACTGACTGACAGACTGACTGAATAAGGCTGACTGAATAAGGCTGACTGACTGACTGACTGACTGACTGACTGAATGACTGACTGACTGACTGACCGAGACTGACTGACTGACTGACTGAAACTGGACTGGACTGACTGACTGACTGACTGACTGACTGAGACTGACTGACTGACTGACTGAGACTGACTGACTGACTGACTGACTAACTGACTGGACAGGACTGACCGTCTGATTGACTGACTGACTGACTGACTGACTGAATGACTGACTGATTGAGACTAAATGACTGACTGATTGACTGAATGACTGACTGACTGAGACTGACTGACTGACTGCCTAACTGACTGAGTGACTGACTGACTGGACTGACTGACTGAGACTGAATGAGTGAGTGCTTGTCTGATTGACTGTCGGACTGACTGACTGACTTCGCAAAAGGGAAAAATAAAAAAAAAAGAATTATAAAATTAGAAAAAAATATTTGCATTTAAGATTTCCTTTCCGGCTGGGATTTGAACCCAGGGCGACACGCATGTAAGCCCAACGCTATCGCCAATATACTATCGGATCTCGGTCCGTCGGTGTCTTAATTATAATAAAAACAAAAAATGCACCTTGGTAATTATTGATCTAAAATCTTTGAAATCTAAAGGTCGAATGATTAAACTGACTCAGAATTTTCTTCCGTACATAAATAATCGATATTTGCAAAAGAAAGAAATTGAAAAAAAAAAAAGAATCTTCAAATTAGAAAAGAAATATATACATTGAAGATTTTCGTTCCGGCCGGGACTCGAACCCAGTACCACGCCCTTGGAACCCAACGGTCTAGCCATTAGGCTATCGGAGCTCTGTCGATTGAAGTCTTAAATATAATAAAAACAAAAAATGCACCTTTTTAATTATTGATTCAAACACTTTGAAATCTACAGGTCGAATATTTAAATTGACTCAGAATTTTTCTCCCTACATAAATAATCAATATTCGCAAAAGAGAAAAATTAAAAAAAAAAGAAGAAGAATTTTCAAATTAGAAACTAAATATAAATTGAAGATTTTCGCGCAGGCTGGGACTCAAAACCAGTGCCACTCGCTTGGAAGCCCACCACACTAGCCATTAGTCTAGCAGATCTCTGACGGTCGGAGTTTTAAATATAATAAAATCAAAAAATGCATCTTGGTAATTATTTATCTAAACACTTTGAATTCTGCGTTTCGAAAAATTAAACTGACTCAGAATTTTCTTCCCTACATAAATAATCAATATTTGCACAAAAAAAAAAAAATTGAAAAAAAAAAGAATTTTCAAATTCGAAAAGAAATATATACATTGAAGATATTCGTTCCGGCTGGGACTCGAACCCAGGCCATTCGCTTGGAAGACCAACGGTCTAGCCATTAGCTATCGGAGTTCTGTCGGTCGGAGTCTTACTGCCTGACTGAGACTGCCTGACTGACAGACTGACTGAATGACTGACTGATACTGACTGACTGACTGATACTAACTGACTGACTGATACTGATTGACTGACTGACTCACTGACTGACCGAGACTGACTGACTGACCGAGACTGACTGACTGACCGAGACTGACTGACTGACTGCCTGACTGACTGAGACTGGACTGGACTGACTGACTGACTGACTGAGACTAAATGACTGACTGCTTGACTGACTGGCTGAATGACTAACTGACTGACTGAGACTGACTGACTGACTGCCTAACTGACTGAGTGTTTGACTGATTGGCCTGACTGACTCACTGACTGACCGAGACTGACTGACTGACTGCCTGACTGACTGAGACTGGACTGGACTGACTGACTGACTCACTGAGACTGACTGACGGAGAGTTTGACTGACTGACTGAATGACTAACTGACTCACTAACTGACTGACTGAACTGACTGGACAGGACTGACCGACTGACTGACTGACAGACTGACTGAATGAGGCTGACTGACTGACTGACTGCCTGACTGACTGACTGACTGACTGACTGAGACTAAATGACCGACTGCTTGACTAACTGACTGAATGAATAACTGACTGACGGACTGTTTGACTGCCTGACTGACTGCTTGACTCACTAACTGACTGACTGAACTGACTGGACAGGACTGACCGACTGACTGACTGACAGACTGACTGAATGAGGCTGACTGCCTGACTGACTGACTGACTGAATTACTGACTGACTGAGACTAAATGACTGATTGCTTGACCGACTGACTAAATGACTAGCTGACTGACTGAGACTGACTGACTGACTGCCTAACTGACTGAGTGACTGAATGACTAACTGACTGACTGACTGCTTGAGTGACTGACTGACTGACTGCTTGACTGACTGACTGGACTGGACTGACCGACTGACAGACTGACTGACTGACCGAGACTGACTGATTGACTGTCGGACTGACTGACTGACTTCGCAAAAGGGAAAAATAAAAAAAAAACAATTATCGAATTAGATATAAATATATGCATTTAAGATTTCCTTTCCGGCTGGGATTCGAACCCTCGGCCACAAGCACGGTAGCCTAACGCTCTCGCCAATAGACTATCGGAATCTATGTTGGTCGGTATCTTAATTATTATAAAAACAAAAAATACACCTTGGTAATTATTGGTCTAAAATCTTTGAAATCTACAGGTCGAATGATTAAACTGACTCAGAATTTTCTTCCGTACATAAATAATCAATAATTGCAAAAGAAAGAAATTGAAAAAAAAAGAATTTTCAAATTAGAAAAGAAATATATACATAGAAAAAATTCGATCCGGCCGGGACTCGAACCCAACACCACGCGCTTGGGAGCCCAACGGTCTAGCCAATAGTCTATCGGAGCTCTGTCGATTGAAGTCTTAAATATAATAAAAACAAAAAATGCACCTTTTTAATTATTGATTCAAACACTTTGAAATTTACAGGTCGAATAATTAAACTGACTCAGAATTTTTCTCCCTACATAAATAATCAATATTCGCAAAAGAGAAAAATTAAAAAAAATAAGAAGAATTTTCAAATTAGAAACTAAAAATTTACATTGAAGATTTTCGTTCAAGCTGGGACTCGAACCCAGGGGCCACTCGCTTGGAAGCCCAACACTCTAGCCATTAGTCTATCGGAGCCCTGCCGATCGGAGTTCTAAATATAATATAAACAAAAAATGCACCCTGGTAATTATTTATTTAAACACTTGGAAATCTGCGGGTCGAAAAATTAAACTGACTCAGAATTTTCTTCCCTACATAAATAATCAATATTTGCAAAAGAAAGAAACTGAAAAAAAAAAGAATTATCAAATTAGAAAAGAGATATATACATTGAGGATATTCGTTCCGGCTGGGACTCGAACCCAGGCCACTCGCTTGGAAGACCAACGGTCTAGCCATTAGGCTATCGGAGTTCTGTCGCGCGGAGTCTTACTGCCTGACTGAGACTGCCTGACTGACAGACTGACTCGCTGACTGACTGATACTGACTGAGTGACTGACTCACTGACTGACCGAGACTGAGTGACTGACTCACTGACTGACCGAGACTGACTGACTAACTGCCTGACTGACCGAGACTGACTGACTAACTGCCTGACTGACTGAGAATGGACTGACTGACTGACTGACTGACTGACTGACTGACTGAGACTGACTGACTAACTGACTGACTGAGACTGACTGACTGACTGCTTGACTGTCTGACTGACTATTTCACTGACTGACTGAATGACTAAATGACTGACTGACACTGACTGACTGACTGCTTGACTGCCTGACTGACTGCTTGACTGCCTGACTGACTGCTTGACTGCCTGACTGACTGGACAGAACTGACCGACTGTCTGAATAAGGCTGACTGACTGACTGCCTGACTGACTGACTGACCGAGACTGATTGACTGACTGACTGAGACTGGACTGGACTGACTGACTGACTGACTGACTCACTGAGACTGACTGACGGACAGTTTGACTGACTGACTGAATGACTAACTGACTCACTAATTGACTGACTGAACTGTCTGGACAGGACTGACCGACTGACTGACTGACAGACTGACTGAATGAGGCTGACTGACTGACTGACTGACTGCTTGACTGACTGACATAAGGGCTAACTGACTGACTGATTGCTTGAGTGACTGACTGACTGACTGCATGGCTGACTGACTGGACTGGACTGACCGACTGACAGACTGACTGACTGACCGAGACTGACTGACTGACTTCGCAAAAGGAAAAAATAAAAAAAAAAGAATTATCAAATTAGAAAAAAATATGTGCATTTCAGATTTCCTTTCCGGCTGGGATTCGAACCCACGGCCACACGCATGGAAGCCCAACGCTCTCGCCAATCGACTACCGGACCTCTGTTGGTCGGTGTCTTAATTATAATAAAAAGAAAAAATGCACCTTGGCAATTATTGATCTAAAATCTTTGAAATCTACAGGTCGAATAATTAAACTGACTCAGAATTTTCTTCCCCACATAAATAATCAATATTTGCAAAGGAAAGAAATTGAAAAAAAAAAAGAATTTTCAAATTAGAAAAGAAATATATACATTGAAGATATTGTTCCGGCTGGAACTCGGACCCAGGCCACTCGCTTGGAAGCCCAACACTCTAGCTATTAGCATTTCGGAGCTCTGTCGGTGGGAGTTTTAAATATAATAAAAACAAAAATGCACCCTGGTAATTATTTATTTAAACACTTTGAAATCTGCGGGTCGAATAATTAAACTGACTCAGAATTTTCTTCCCTACATAAATAATCAATATTTGCAAAAGAAAGAAACTGAAAAAAAAAAAGAATTATCAAATTAGAAAAGAAATATATACATTGATATTCGTTCCGGCTTGGACTCGAACCCAGGCCACTCGCTTGGAAGACCAACGGTCTAGCCATGAGGCTATCGGAGTTCTGTCGGTCGGAGTCTTCCTGCCTGGCTGACACTGCCTGACTGACTGATACTGACTGACTGACTGCCTGACTGACTGAGACTGGACTGGACTGACTGACTGACTGACTGACAGTTTGACTGACTGACTGAATGACTAACTGACTGACTGAACTGACTGGACAGAACTGACCGACTGACTGACTGACAGACTGACTGAATGAGGCTGACTGACAGACTGACTGCATGACTGTCTGATACTGACTGACTGATGGATACTGACTGACTGACTGACTCACTGACTGACCGAGACTGACTGACTGACTCACTGACTGACCGAGACTGACTGACTGACTGCCTGACTGACTGAGACTGGACTGGACTGACTGACTGAGACTGGACTGGACTGACTGACAGACTGACTGAATAAGGCTGAATGACTGACTGACTGCCTGACTGACTGACTGACTGAATAAGGCTGAATGACTGACTGACTGCCTGACTGACTGACTGACTGAATGACTGACTGACTGACTGACCGAGACTGACTGACTGACTGACTGAGACTGGACTGGACTGACTGACTGACTGACTGACTGAGACTGACTGACTGACTGACTGACTGAGACTGACTGACTAACTGACTGGACAGGACTGACCGACTGACTGACTGACTGACTGACTGCCTGACTGACTGACTGACTGAATGAGTGACTGACTGAGACTAAATGACTGACTGCTTGACTGACTGGCTGAAGGACTAACTGACTGACTGAGACTGACTGACTGACTGCCTAACTGACTGAGTGACTGACTGACTGGACTGGACTGACCGACTGACAGACTGACTGGCTGACAGAGACTGACTGATTGACTGTCGGACTGACTGACTGACTTCGCAAAAGGGGAAAAAAAAAAAAAAAAGAATTATAAAATTAGAAAAAAATACATGCATTTAAGATTTTCTTTCCGGCTGGGATTCGAACACAGGGCCACACGCATGGAAGCCCAACGCTCTCGCCAATGGACTATCGGATCTCGGTTGGCCGGTGTCTTAATTATAATAAAAACAAAAAATGCACGTTGGTAATTATTGATCTAAAATCTTTGAAATCTACAGGTCGAATAATCAAACTGACTCAGAATTTTCTTCCGTACATAAATAATAGATATTTGCAAAAGAAAGAAAATGAAAAAAAAAAATTTTCAAATTAGAAAAGAAACATATACATTGAAGATTTTCGTTCTGGCCGGGACTCGAACCCAGTACCACGTGCTTGGAACCCAACGGTCTAGCCATTCGGCTATCGGAGCTCTGTCGATGGAAGTCTTAAATATAATTAAAAAAAACGCACCTTGGTAATTATTGATTCAAACACTTTGAAATTTACAGGACGAATAATTAAACTGACTCAGAAATTTTCTCCCTACATAATCAATATTCGCAAAAGAGAAAAATTTAAAAAAAAGAAGAATTTTCAAATTAGAAACTAAAAGTATACATTGAAGATTTTCGTTCAGGCTGGGTCTCGAACCCAGGGCCACTCGCTTAAAGGCTAACACTCTGGCCATTAGTCTATGGGAGCTCTGTCGGTGGGAGTTTTAAATATAATAAAAGCAAAAAATGCCCCTTGGTAATTATTGATTCAAACACTTTGAAATCTGCGGGTCGAAGAATTAAACTCACTCAGAATTTTCTTCCCTACATAAATAATGAATACTTGTAAAAGAGAAAAATTAAAAAAAAAGAAGAAGAATTTTCAAATTAGAAACTAAAAATATACATTGAAGATTTTCGTTCAGGCTGGGACTCGAACCCAGGGCCACTCGCTTGGAAGCCCAACACTCTAACCATTAGTCTATCGGAGCTCTGTAGATCGGGGTTTTAAATATAATAAAAACAAAAATGCACCTTGGTCATTATTTATTTAAACACTTTGAAATCTGCCGGTCGAAAAATTAAACTGACTCAGAATTTTCTTCCCTACATAAATAATCAATATTTGCAAAGGAAAGAAATTGAAAAAAAAAAGAATTTTCAAATTAGAAAAGAAATATAAACATTGAAGATATTCGCTCCGGCTGGGACTCGAACCCAGGCCACTCGCTTGGAAGACCAGCGGTCTAGCCATTAGGCTATCGGAGTTCTGTCGCGCGGAGTCTTACTGCCTGACTGAGACTGCCTGACTGACAGACTGACTCACTGACTGAATGATACTGACTGACTCACTGACTGACCGAGACTGACTGACTGACTCACTGACTGACCGAGACTGACTGACTAACTGCCTGACTGACTGAGACTGGACTGACTGACTGACTGACTGACTGACTGACTGATTGACTAACTGACTGACTGAGACTGACTGACTGAGGCTGACTGACTGACTGCTTGACTGTATGACTGACTATTTCACTGACTGACTGAATGACTAAATGACTGACTGACACTGACTGACTGACTGCTTGACTGCCTGACTGACTAACTGACTGGACAGGACTGACCGACTGACTAACTGACAGACTGACTGAATAAGGCTGACTGACTGACTGACTGACAGACTGACTGAATAAGGCTGAATGACTGACTGACTGACTGACTGACTGAATAAGGCTGAATGACTGACTGACTGCCTGACTGACTGAAATGACTGACTGACTGACTGACCGAGACTGACTGACTGACTGACTGAGACTGGACTGGACTGACTGACTGACTGACTGACTGACTGAGACTGACTGACTGACTGACTGACTGAGACTGACTGACTAACTGACTGACTGAGACTGACTGACTAACTGACTGGACAGGACTGACCGACTGACTGACTGACTGACTGCCTGACTGACTGACTGACTGAATGAGTGACTGACTGAGACTAAATGACTGACTGCTTGACTGACTGGCTGAAGGACTAACTGACTGACTGAGACTGACTGACTGACTGCCTAACTGACTGAGTGACTGACTGACTGGACTGGACTGACCGACTGACAGACTGACTGGCTGACAGAGACTGACCAACGGTCTAGCCATTATGCTATCGGAGCTCTGTCGGTCGGACTTTTAAATATAATAAAAACAAAAAATGCACCTTGGTAATTATTGATTCAAACACTTTGAAATCTGCGGGTCGAAAAATTAAACTGACTCAGAATTTTCTTCCCTACATAAATAATCAATACTTGTAACAGAGAAAAATCAAAAAAAAAAAAAAAAAAAGAAGAAGAATTTTCAAATTAGAAACTAAAAATGTACATTGAAGATTTTCGTTCAGGCTGGGACTCGAAACCAGGGCCACTCGCTTGGAAGCCCAACACTCTAACCATTAGTCTATCGGAGCTCTGTCGGTCGGTGTATAAAATATAATAAAAACAAAATTGCACCTTGGTAATTATTTATTTAAACACTTTGAAATCTGCCGGTCGAAAAATTAAACTGACTCAGAATTTTCTTCCCTACATAAATAATCAATATTTGCAAAGGAAAGAAATTGAAAAAAAAAAGAATTTTCAAATTAGAAAAGAAATATATACATTGAAGATATTCGCTCCGGCTGGGACTCGAACCCAGGCCATTCGCATGGAAGACCAGCGGTCTAGCCATTAGGCTATCGGAGTTCTGTCGAGCGTAGTCTTACTGCCTGACTGAGACTGCCTGACTGACAGACTAACTCACAGACTGACTGATACTGACTGACTGACTGACTCACTGACTGACCGAGACTGACTGACTGACTCACTGACTGACCGAGACTGACTGACTAACTGCCTGACTGACTGAGACTGCACTGACTGACTGACTGACTGACTAACTGACTGACTGAGACTGACTGACTGACTGCTTGACTGTCTGACTGACTATTTCACTGACTGACTGAATGACTAAATGACTGACTGACACTGACTGACTGACTGCTTGACTGCCTGACTGACTGCTTGACTGACTAACTGACTGGACAGGACTGACCGACTGACAGACTGACTGAATAAGGCTGACTGACTGACTGACTGACTGACAGACTGACTGAATAAGGCTGACTGACTGACTGACTGACTGACAGACTGACTGAATAAGGCTGACTGAATAAGGCTGACTGACTGACTGACTGACTGACTGACTGAATGACTGACTGACTGACTGACCGAGACTGACTGACTGACTGACTGAAACTGGACTGGACTGACTGACTGACTGACTGACTGACTGAGACTGACTGACTGACTGACTGAGACTGACTGACTGACTGACTGACTAACTGACTGGACAGGACTGACCGTCTGATTGACTGACTGACTGACTGACTGACTGAATGACTGACTGATTGAGACTAAATGACTGACTGATTGACTGAATGACTGACTGACTGAGACTGACTGACTGACTGCCTAACTGACTGAGTGACTGACTGACTGGACTGACTGACTGAGACTGAATGAGTGAGTGCTTGTCTGATTGACTGTCGGACTGACTGACTGACTTCGCAAAAGGGAAAAATAAAAAAAAAAGAATTATAAAATTAGAAAAAAATATTTGCATTTAAGATTTCCTTTCCGGCTGGGATTTGAACCCAGGGCGACACGCATGTAAGCCCAACGCTATCGCCAATATACTATCGGATCTCGGTCCGTCGGTGTCTTAATTATAATAAAAACAAAAAATGCACCTTGGTAATTATTGATCTAAAATCTTTGAAATCTAAAGGTCGAATGATTAAACTGACTCAGAATTTTCTTCCGTACATAAATAATCGATATTTGCAAAAGAAAGAAATTGAAAAAAAAAAAGAATCTTCAAATTAGAAAAGAAATATATACATTGAAGATTTTCGTTCCGGCCGGGACTCGAACCCAGTACCACGCCCTTGGAACCCAACGGTCTAGCCATTAGGCTATCGGAGCTCTGTCGATTGAAGTCTTAAATATAATAAAAACAAAAAATGCACCTTTTTAATTATTGATTCAAACACTTTGAAATCTACAGGTCGAATATTTAAATTGACTCAGAATTTTTCTCCCTACATAAATAATCAATATTCGCAAAAGAGAAAAATTAAAAAAAAAAGAAGAAGAATTTTCAAATTAGAAACTAAATATAAATTGAAGATTTTCGCGCAGGCTGGGACTCAAAACCAGTGCCACTCGCTTGGAAGCCCACCACACTAGCCATTAGTCTAGCAGATCTCTGACGGTCGGAGTTTTAAATATAATAAAATCAAAAAATGCATCTTGGTAATTATTTATCTAAACACTTTGAATTCTGCGTTTCGAAAAATTAAACTGACTCAGAATTTTCTTCCCTACATAAATAATCAATATTTGCACAAAAAAAAAAAAATTGAAAAAAAAAAAGAATTTTCAAATTCGAAAAGAAATATATACATTGAAGATATTCGTTCCGGCTGGGACTCGAACCCAGGCCATTCGCTTGGAAGACCAACGGTCTAGCCATTAGCTATCGGAGTTCTGTCGGTCGGAGTCTTACTGCCTGACTGAGACTGCCTGACTGACAGACTGACTGAATGACTGACTGATACTGACTGACTGACTGATACTAACTGACTGACTGATACTGATTGACTGACTGACTCACTGACTGACCGAGACTGACTGACTGACTGACTGACTGAGACTGACTGACTAACTGACTGACTGAGACTGACTGACTAACTGACTGGACAGGACTGACCGACTGACTGACTGACTGACTGCCTGACTGACTGACTGACTGAATGAGTGACTGACTGAGACTAAATGACTGACTGCTTGACTGACTGGCTGAAGGACTAACTGACTGACTGAGACTGACTGACTGACTGCCTAACTGACTGAGTGACTGACTGACTGGACTGGACTGACCGACTGACAGACTGACTGGCTGACAGAGACTGACCAACGGTCTAGCCATTATGCTATCGGAGCTCTGTCGGTCGGACTTTTAAATATAATAAAAACAAAAAATGCACCTTGGTAATTATTGATTCAAACACTTTGAAATCTGCGGGTCGAAAAATTAAACTGACTCAGAATTTTCTTCCCTACATAGATAATCAATACTTGTAACAGAGAAAAATCAAAAAAAAAAAAAAAAAAGAAGAAGAATTTTCAAATTAGAAACTAAAAATGTACATTGAAGATTTTCGTTCAGGCTGGGACTCGAAACCAGGGCCACTCGCTTGGAAGCCCAACACTCTAACCATTAGTCTATCGGAGCTCTGTCGGTCGGTGTATAAAATATAATAAAAACAAAATTGCACCTTGGTAATTATTTATTTAAACACTTTGAAATCTGCCGGTCGAAAAATTAAACTGACTCAGAATTTTCTTCCCTACATAAATAATCAATATTTGCAAAGGAAAGAAATTGAAAAAAAAAAGAATTTTCAAATTAGAAAAGAAATATATACATTGAAGATATTCGCTCCGGCTGGGACTCGAACCCAGGCCATTCGCATGGAAGACCAGCGGTCTAGCCATTAGGCTATCGGAGTTCTGTCGAGCGTAGTCTTACTGCCTGACTGAGACTGCCTGACTGACAGACTAACTCACAGACTGACTGATACTGACTGACTGACTGACTCACTGACTGACCGAGACTGACTGACTGACTCACTGACTGACCGAGACTGACTGACTAACTGCCTGACTGACTGAGACTGCACTGACTGACTGACTGACTGACTAACTGACTGACTGAGACTGACTGACTGACTGCTTGACTGTCTGACTGACTATTTCACTGACTGACTGAATGACTAAATGACTGACTGACACTGACTGACTGACTGCTTGACTGCCTGACTGACTGCTTGACTGACTAACTGACTGGACAGGACTGACCGACTGACAGACTGACTGAATAAGGCTGACTGACTGACTGACTGACTGACAGACTGACTGAATAAGGCTGACTGACTGACTGACTGACTGACAGACTGACTGAATAAGGCTGACTGACTGACTGACTGACTGACAGACTGACTGAATAAGGCTGACTGAATAAGGCTGACTGACTGACTGACTGACTGACTGACTGAATGACTGACTGACTGACTGACCGAGACTGACTGACTGACTGACTGAAACTGGACTGGACTGACTGACTGACTGACTGACTGACTGAGACTGACTGACTGACTGACTGAGACTGACTGACTGACTGACTGACTAACTGACTGGACAGGACTGACCGTCTGATTGACTGACTGACTGACTGACTGACTGAATGACTGACTGATTGAGACTAAATGACTGACTGATTGACTGAATGACTGACTGACTGAGACTGACTGACTGACTGCCTAACTGACTGAGTGACTGACTGACTGGACTGACTGACTGAGACTGAATGAGTGAGTGCTTGTCTGATTGACTGTCGGACTGACTGACTGACTTCGCAAAAGGGAAAAATAAAAAAAAAAGAATTATAAAATTAGAAAAAAATATTTGCATTTAAGATTTCCTTTCCGGCTGGGATTTGAACCCAGGGCGACACGCATGTAAGCCCAACGCTATCGCCAATATACTATCGGATCTCGGTCCGTCGGTGTCTTAATTATAATAAAAACAAAAAATGCACCTTGGTAATTATTGATCTAAAATCTTTGAAATCTAAAGGTCGAATGATTAAACTGACTCAGAATTTTCTTCCGTACATAAATAATCGATATTTGCAAAAGAAAGAAATTGAAAAAAAAAAAGAATCTTCAAATTAGAAAAGAAATATATACATTGAAGATTTTCGTTCCGGCCGGGACTCGAACCCAGTACCACGCCCTTGGAACCCAACGGTCTAGCCATTAGGCTATCGGAGCTCTGTCGATTGAAGTCTTAAATATAATAAAAACAAAAAATGCACCTTTTTAATTATTGATTCAAACACTTTGAAATCTACAGGTCGAATATTTAAATTGACTCAGAATTTTTCTCCCTACATAAATAATCAATATTCGCAAAAGAGAAAAATTAAAAAAAAAAGAAGAAGAATTTTCAAATTAGAAACTAAATATAAATTGAAGATTTTCGCGCAGGCTGGGACTCAAAACCAGTGCCACTCGCTTGGAAGCCCACCACACTAGCCATTAGTCTAGCAGATCTCTGACGGTCGGAGTTTTAAATATAATAAAATCAAAAAATGCATCTTGGTAATTATTTATCTAAACACTTTGAATTCTGCGTTTCGAAAAATTAAACTGACTCAGAATTTTCTTCCCTACATAAATAATCAATATTTGCACAAAAAAAAAAAATTGAAAAAAAAAAAGAATTTTCAAATTCGAAAAGAAATATATACATTGAAGATATTCGTTCCGGCTGGGACTCGAACCCAGGCCATTCGCTTGGAAGACCAACGGTCTAGCCATTAGCTATCGGAGTTCTGTCGGTCGGAGTCTTACTGCCTGACTGAGACTGCCTGACTGACAGACTGACTGAATGACTGACTGATACTGACTGACTGACTGATACTAACTGACTGACTGATACTGATTGACTGACTGACTCACTGACTGACCGAGACTGACTGACTGACCGAGACTGACTGACTGACCGAGACTGACTGACTGACTGCCTGACTGACTGAGACTGGACTGGACTGACTGACTGACTGACTGAGACTAAATGACTGACTGCTTGACTGACTGGCTGAATGACTAACTGACTGACTGAGACTGACTGACTGACTGCCTAACTGACTGAGTGTTTGACTGATTGGCCTGACTGACTCACTGACTGACCGAGACTGACTGACTGACTGCCTGACTGACTGAGACTGGACTGGACTGACTGACTGACTCACTGAGACTGACTGACGGAGAGTTTGACTGACTGACTGAATGACTAACTGACTCACTAACTGACTGACTGAACTGACTGGACAGGACTGACCGACTGACTGACTGACAGACTGACTGAATGAGGCTGACTGACTGACTGACTGCCTGACTGACTGACTGACTGACTGACTGAGACTAAATGACCGACTGCTTGACTAACTGACTGAATGAATAACTGACTGACGGACTGTTTGACTGCCTGACTGACTGCTTGACTCACTAACTGACTGACTGAACTGACTGGACAGGACTGACCGACTGACTGACTGACAGACTGACTGAATGAGGCTGACTGCCTGACTGACTGACTGACTGAATTACTGACTGACTGAGACTAAATGACTGATTGCTTGACCGACTGACTAAATGACTAGCTGACTGACTGAGACTGACTGACTGACTGCCTAACTGACTGAGTGACTGAATGACTAACTGACTGACTGACTGCTTGAGTGACTGACTGACTGACTGCTTGACTGACTGACTGGACTGGACTGACCGACTGACAGACTGACTGACTGACCGAGACTGACTGATTGACTGTCGGACTGACTGACTGACTTCGCAAAAGGGAAAAATAAAAAAAAAACAATTATCGAATTAGAAATAAATATATGCATTTAAGATTTCCTTTCCGGCTGGGATTCGAACCCTCGGCCACAAGCACGGTAGCCTAACGCTCTCGCCAATAGACTATCGGAATCTATGTTGGTCGGTATCTTAATTATTATAAAAACAAAAAATACACCTTGGTAATTATTGGTCTAAAATCTTTGAAATCTACAGGTCGAATGATTAAACTGACTCAGAATTTTCTTCCGTACATAAATAATCAATAATTGCAAAAGAAAGAAATTGAAAAAAAAAGAATTTTCAAATTAGAAAAGAAATATATACATTGAAGATATTCGCTCCGGCCGGGACTCGAACCCAACACCACGCGCTTGGGAGCCCAACGGTCTAGCCAATAGTCTATCGGAGCTCTGTCGATTGAAGTCTTAAATATAATAAAAACAAAAAATGCACCTTTTTAATTATTGATTCAAACACTTTGAAATTTACAGGTCGAATAATTAAACTGACTCAGAATTTTTCTCCCTACATAAATAATCAATATTCGCAAAAGAGAAAAATTAAAAAAAATAAGAAGAATTTTCAAATTAGAAACTAAAAATTTACATTGAAGATTTTCGTTCAAGCTGGGACTCGAACCCAGGGGCCACTCGCTTGGAAGCCCAACACTCTAGCCATTAGTCTATCGGAGCCCTGCCGATCGGAGTTCTAAATATAATATAAACAAAAAATGCACCCTGGTAATTATTTATTTAAACACTTGGAAATCTGCGGGTCGAAAAATTAAACTGACTCAGAATTTTCTTCCCTACATAAATAATCAATATTTGCAAAAGAAAGAAACTGAAAAAAAAAAGAATTATCAAATTAGAAAAGAGATATATACATTGAGGATATTCGTTCCGGCTGGGACTCGAACCCAGGCCACTCGCTTGGAAGACCAACGGTCTAGCCATTAGGCTATCGGAGTTCTGTCGCGCGGAGTCTTACTGCCTGACTGAGACTGCCTGACTGACAGACTGACTCGCTGACTGACTGATACTGACTGAGTGACTGACTCACTGACTGACCGAGACTGAGTGACTGACTCACTGACTGACCGAGACTGACTGACTAACTGCCTGACTGACCGAGACTGACTGACTAACTGCCTGACTGACTGAGAATGGACTGACTGACTGACTGACTGACTGACTGACTGACTGAGACTGACTGACTAACTGACTGACTGAGACTGACTGACTGACTGCTTGACTGTCTGACTGACTATTTCACTGACTGACTGAATGACTAAATGACTGACTGACACTGACTGACTGACTGCTTGACTGCCTGACTGACTGCTTGACTGCCTGACTGACTGCTTGACTGCCTGACTGACTGGACAGAACTGACCGACTGTCTGAATAAGGCTGACTGACTGACTGCCTGACTGACTGACTGACCGAGACTGATTGACTGACTGACTGAGACTGGACTGGACTGACTGACTGACTGACTGACTCACTGAGACTGACTGACGGACAGTTTGACTGACTGACTGAATGACTAACTGACTCACTAATTGACTGACTGAACTGACTGGACAGGACTGACCGACTGACTGACTGACAGACTGACTGAATGAGGCTGACTGACTGACTGACTGACTGCTTGACTGACTGACATAAGGGCTAACTGACTGACTGATTGCTTGAGTGACTGACTGACTGACTGCATGGCTGACTGACTGGACTGGACTGACCGACTGACAGACTGACTGACTGACCGAGACTGACTGACTGACTTCGCAAAAGGAAAAAATAAAAAAAAAAGAATTATCAAATTAGAAAAAAATATGTGCATTTCAGATTTCCTTTCCGGCTGGGATTCGAACCCACGGCCACACGCATGGAAGCCCAACGCTCTCGCCAATCGACTACCGGACCTCTGTTGGTCGGTGTCTTAATTATAATAAAAAGAAAAAATGCACCTTGGCAATTATTGATCTAAAATCTTTGAAATCTACAGGTCGAATAATTAAACTGACTCAGAATTTTCTTCCCCACATAAATAATCAATATTTGCAAAGGAAAGAAATTGAAAAAAAAAAAGAATTTTCAAATTAGAAAAGAAATATATACATTGAAGATATTGTTCCGGCTGGAACTCGGACCCAGGCCACTCGCTTGGAAGCCCAACACTCTAGCTATTAGCATTTCGGAGCTCTGTCGGTGGGAGTTTTAAATATAATAAAAACAAAAATGCACCCTGGTAATTATTTAATTAAACACTTTGAAATCTGCGGGTCGAATAATTAAACTGACTCAGAATTTTCTTCCCTACATAAATAATCAATATTTGCAAAAGAAAGAAACTGAAAAAAAAAAAGAATTATCAAATTAGAAAAGAAATATATACATTGATATTCGTTCCGGCTTGGACTCGAACCCAGGCCACTCGCTTGGAAGACCAACGGTCTAGCCATGAGGCTATCGGAGTTCTGTCGGTCGGAGTCTTCCTGCCTGGCTGACACTGCCTGACTGACTGATACTGACTGACTGACTGCCTGACTGACTGAGACTGGACTGGACTGACTGACTGACTGACTGACAGTTTGACTGACTGACTGAATGACTAACTGACTGACTGAACTGACTGGACAGAACTGACCGACTGACTGACTGACAGACTGACTGAATGAGGCTGACTGACAGACTGACTGCATGACTGTCTGATACTGACTGACTGATGGATACTGACTGACTGACTGACTCACTGACTGACCGAGACTGACTGACTGACTCACTGACTGACCGAGACTGACTGACTGACTGCCTGACTGACTGAGACTGGACTGGACTGACTGACTGAGACTGGACTGGACTGACTGACTGACTGACTGTCTGACTGACTGACTGACTGACTGACTCCCTGACTGACCGAGACTGACTGACTGACTGCATGACTGACTGAGACTGGACTGGACTGACTGACTGACTGACTGACTGACAGTTTGACTGACTGACTGAATGACTAACTGACTGACTGACTGTTTGACTACCTGACTGACTGCTTGACTGACTGAATGACTGACTGACTGAGACTAAATGACTGATTGCTTGACTGACTGACTGAATGACTAACTGATTGACTGAGACTGACTGACTGACTGCCTAACTGACTGAGTGACTGACTGACTGGACTGACTGACTGACTGACTGACTGAGACTGAATGACTGACTGCCTAACTGACTGAGTGACTGAATGACTAACTGACTGACTGACTGCTTGACTGACTGACTGACTGACTGCTTGACTGACTGCTTTGACTGGACTTACCGACTGACAGACTGACTGACTGACTTCGCAAAAGGGAAAAATAAAAAAAAAAGAATTATCAATATTAGAAAAAAATAGTTGCTTTTAAGATTTCCTTTCCGGCTACTATTCGAACCCACGGCCACACGCATGGAAGCCCAACGCTCTCGCCAATAGACTATCGGATGTCTGTTGGTCGGTGTCTTAATTATAATAAAACCAAAAAATGCACCTTGGTAATTATTGATATAAAATCTTTGAAATCTACAGGTCGAATAATTAAACTGACTCAGAATTTTCTTCCGTACATAAATAATCGATATTTGCAAAAGAAAAAAATTGGAAAAAAAAAGAATTTTCAAATTAGAAAAGAAATATATACATTGAAGATATTCGTTCCGGTCGGGACTCGAACCCTGTACTACGCGCTTGGAAGCCCAACAGTCTAGCCATTAGGCTATCGGAGCTCTGTCGATTGATGTCTTAACACTAGAAAGACGGCGTTTTGCGTATACCTAGAAAGACGAGCAGCGGTCACTTTGACCGCCATACTTAAAATAATAGAAATTTCCTCCTTTCGGGATTTTCAGCCATTGAAAGGATTTGTTTCATAATATCAAAGTTTAATTTTACAATTTAATCCTAATATAGTCTGCAAATAAGTCTTAGATAGCTTTTTTTTATTTTACGTTCGATCAAGTTAAATACACATGCTTTACACAATAGGCATTGATAAAGAGGAAATTTGTACAAAAAAGATCAAATTTTCTTAGCATGTAATTACTAACAAGTACTATAATCAATCATGCATGTGTTTGATTTAAAAATTTCTTAATATCGCAAGATACCGTACATTACTATCTTTTACAGTATTTCGAAATAGTTATGTTATCACGTCACCTGTATATTAGTCATTAACAGTTTTTTGTTTGGAAGTTAGAACAAATGCTCGTAGTTTTAGTTCCGCATAATTTAATTTCACACTATTTTAATCTTTTTCCTGAGGTACTTACTTTTTTATATGCAGCAAAATTGATCAGTGGGAATGACTAGGCGGAAATTGAAGAAATAGGAGTTCTGTTTTTGAAATTTTCTCCTTTTTTTCGGCGTCGGACCCTTTTCACTCTTTCTTTCACTACTTTTTAAATTTTGAGCATCAGTTTTTATTAGCGAGGTTTCTTCTCATTCTAACTCAGAAGAACAATCCTTTTCTGCAAATCTAGGCTCCGAAAAATATTCGCAATAATCTCATGAAAGCAAACTATTCTCATCGCTAGAAATATATTTCTCTTCAGATAAGTCAGACTGTTCATTCAAACCATAATCTGTTTTAGACATAAATCTGCAACAGTTTCAGGAGTTCCTATAAGTTTTGCCTGTCAACGGTTCATCTTGACATCATGAAGATAATTATGTGACTGAGCATTTCATTATCACCGAAGAAAATAAACGTCAATGCTTCAAGCAAAGCACATGTTTTGGTGCACAAAACAATTCCAGCAAACATTTTTGTTTTTACCTGTTTATATTTACTTCTTTTTAGACCCAAAGTAATTTCACGTGTCCAGTCACATGCTTTTCAAATTTACCTTTCCAAACTTTGCCCCCTGTGCAGATAGAAGAAAACTGAAACCATGCAACCAGCAGGTGTTTCGCATTTTCCTAACAGTTCAAAGAAATTAAACCTGACCAACAGGTACTACTCAAGCTCAAAAGAACATTACTCACCCTGGCAATTAAAAATAGTCCATAGTACACACAACTGATAAGCGAAAAAAGAAGAAAAAGGATGCATTAAGAAAGGTTTACTTAGCGGTCAAAATGACCGTAGTCAGTCTTCTAGGTATAAACATTTATAGCGACTATAATAATAATCCTAAAAGGAAAAAAATTACTGTTGTAAAATCTTAATAAATAGTTAGGAAAAGTCAATGAAGGAAAAAGAGTTTGAAAACTAAACGCAGCAAATATCAGCATTTGAAAATCGTTTGCGGTCAAAATTACCGCTTCCGTCTTTCTAGTGTTAAATATAATAAAAACAAAAAATGCACCTTGGTAATTATTGATTCAAACACTTTGAAATCTACAGGTCGAATAATTAAACTGACTCAGAATTTTTCTCCCTACATAAATAATCAATATTCGCAAAAGAGAAAAATTAAAAAAAAAAAGAAGAAGAATTTTCAAATTAGAAACAAAAAGTATACATTGAAGATTTTCGTTCTGGCTGGGACTCGAACCCAGGGCCACTCGTTTGGAAGCCCAACACTCTAGCCATTAGTCTATCCAAGCTCTGTCGGTCGGAGTTTTAAATATAATAAAAACAAAAAATACATCTTGGTAATTATTTATTTAAACACTTTGAAATCTGCGGGTCGAAAAATTAAACTGACTCAGAATTTTCTTCCCTACATAAATAATCAATATTTACAAAAGAAAGAAATTGAAAAAAAAAAAAAGAATTTTCAAATTAGATAAGAAATATATACATTAAAGATATTCGTTCCGGCTCGGACCCGAACCCAGGCCACTCGCTTGGGAGACCAAAGGTCTAGCCATTAGCTATCGGAGTTCTGTCGGTCGGAGTCTTACTGCCTGACTGAGACTGCCTGACTGACAGACTGACTGAATGACTGACTGATACTGACTGATTGACTGATACTGACTGACTGACTGCCTGAGACTGGACTGGACTGACTGACTAACTGACTGACTGAGACTGACTGACTGACTGCTTGACTGACTGACTTACTATTTCACTGACTGACTGAATGACTAAATGATTGACTGAGACTGACTGACTGACTGACTGCTTGTCTGAATGACGGAATGACTAACTGACTGACTGACTGACTGACTGCTTGACTGACTGACTGGACTGGACTGACCGACTGACAGACTGACTGACTGACCGAGACTGACTGATTGACTGTCGGAGTGACTGACTGACTTCGCAAAAGGGAAAAATAAAAAAAATATAAATTAGAAAAAAATATATGCATTTAAGATTTTCCTTCCGGCTGGGATTCGAACCCAGTACCACGCGCTTGGAAGCCCAACGGTCTAGCCATTAGGCTATCGGAGCTCTGTCGATGGAAGTCTTAAATATAATAAAAACAAAAAATGCACCTTTTTAATTATTGACTTTGAAATTTACAGGTCGAATAATTAAACTGACTCAGAATTTTTCTCCCTACATAAATAATCAATACTCGCAAAAGAGAAAAATTAAAAAAAAACAAGAAGAATTTTCAAATTAGAAACTAAAAATATACATTGAAGATTTTCGTTCATGCTGGGACTCGAACCCAGAGACACTCGCTTGGAAGCCCAACACTCTAGCCATTAGCCTGTCGGAGCTCTGTCCGGTGGCGTTTTAAATATAATAAAAACAAAAAATGCACCTTGGTAATTATTTATTTAAACACTTTGAAATCTGCGGGTCGAAGAATTAAACTGAGTCAGAATTTTCTTCCCTACATAAATAATCAATATTTGCAAAGGAAAGAAGTAGAAAAAAAAAGAATTTTCAAATTAGAAAGAAATATATACATTGAAGATATTCGCTCCGGCTGGGACTCGAACCCAGGCCACTCTGGAAGACCAGCGGTCTAGCCATTAGGCTATCGGAGTTCTGTCGAGCGGAGTCTTACTGCCTGACTGAGACTGCCTGACTGACAGAGTGACTCACTGACTGACTGATACTGACTGACTGACTCACTGACTGACCGAGACTGACTGACTGACTCACTGACTGACCGAGACTGACTGACTGAGACTGGACTGACTGACTGACTGACCGAGACTGACTGACTGACACTGGACTGACTGACTGACTGACTGACTAACTGACTGACTGAGACTGACTGACTGACTGCTTGACTGTCTGACTGACTATTTCACTCACTGACTGAATGACTAAATGACTGACTGACACTGACTGACTGACTGCTTGACTGCCTGACTGACTGCTTGACTGAATAACTGACTGGACAGGACTGACCGACTGACTGACAGAATGACTGAATAAGGCTGACTGACTGACAGACTGACTGAATAAGGCTGACTGACTGACTGCCTGACTGACTGACTGAATGACTGAATGACTGACCGAGACTGACTGACTGACTGACTGAGACTGGACTGGACTGACTGACTGAGACTGGACTGGACTGACTGACTGGACAGGACTGACCGACTGACTGCCTGACTGACTGACTGACTGACTGACTGACTGACTGACTGACTGAGACTGACTGACTGCTTGACTGACTAACTGACTGGACAGGACTGACCGACTGACTGCCTGACTGACTGACTGACTGAATGACTGACTGACTGAGACTAAATGACTGAGTGCTTGACTGATTGACTGTCGGACTGACTGACTGACTTCGCAAAACTGAAAAATAAAAAAAAAAAGAATTATCAAATTAGAAAAAAATATTTGCATTTAAGATTTCCTTTCCGGCTGGGATTTGAACCCAGGGCGACACGAATGGAAGCCCAACGCTCTCGCCAATATACTATCGGAGCTCTGTTGGTAGGTGTCTTAATTATAATAAAAACAAAAAATGCACCTTGGTAATTATTGATCTAAAATCTTTGAAATCTAAAGGTCGAATGATTAAACTGACTCAGAATTTTCTTCCGTAAATAAATAATCGATATTTGCAAAAGAAAGAAATTGAAAAAAAAAAAGAATCTTCAAATTAGAAAAGAAACATACACATTTAAGATTTTCGCTCCGGCCGGGACTCGAACCCAGTACTACGCGCTTGGAACCCAAAGGTCTAGCCATTAGGCTATCGGAGCTCTGTCGATTGAAGTCTTAAATATAATAAAAACAAAAAATGCACCTTTTTAATTATTGATTCAAACACTTTGAAATCTACAGGTCGAATAATTAAACTGACTCAGAATTTTTCTCCCTACATAAATAATCAATATTCGCAAAAGAGAAAAATTAAAAAAAAAGAAGAAGAATTTTCAAATTAGAAACTAAAAATATAAATTGAAGATTTTCGCTCAGACTGGGACTCGAACCCAGGGCCACTCGCTTGGAAGCCCACCACACTAGCCATTAGTCTAACAGAGCTCTGACGGTCGGAGTTTTAAATATAATAAAATCAAAAAATGCACCTTGGTAATTATTTATCTAAACACTTTGAATTCTGCGTTTCGAAAAATTAAACTGACTCAGAATTTTCTTCCGTAAATAAATAATCGATATTTGCAAAAGAAAGAAATTGAAAAAAAAAAAGAATTTTCAAATTAGAAAAGAAATATATACATTGAGGATATTCGTTCCGGCTGGGACTCGAACCCAGGCCACTCGCTTGGAAGACCAACGGTCTTGCCATTAGGCTATCGGAATTCTGTCGGTCGGAGTCTTACTGCCTGACTGAGACTGCCTGACTGACAGACTGACTGAATGACTGACTGATACTGACTGACTGACTGATACTGACTGAATGACTGACTCACTGACTGACCGAGACTGACTGACTGACTGACTGATTGACTGAATGTCTAACTGACTGACTGAGACTGACTGACTGACTGCTTGACTGACAAACTGACTGACTGGACTGGACTGATCGACTGACTGACTGAATGACTGACTGACTGAGACTAAATAACTGACTGCTTGACTGACTGGCTGAATGACTTACTGACTGACTGAGACTGACTGACTGACTGACTGAATGACTGACTGACTGAGACTAAATAACTGACTGCTTGACTGACTGGCTGAATGACTAACTGACTGACTGAGAGTGAATGACTGACTGCTTGACTGACTGACTGAATGACTAACTGACTGACTGAGACTGAATGACTAACTGCCTAACTGACTGAGTGACTGAATGACTAACTGACTGACTGACTGCTTGAATGACTGAATGACTGAATGACTGACTGCTTGACTGACTGACTGGACTGGACTGACCGACTGACTGACTGTTTGACTGACCGAGACTGACTGACTGAGTGCCTGACTGACTGAAACTGGACTGGACTGACTGACTGACTGACTGTTTGACTGACTGAGACTAACTAACTGAATGTATGACTAACTAACTGACTGCTTGACTGACTAACTGACTGACTGACTGAATGACTAACTAACTGACTGAGACTGACTGACTGACTGCCTAACTGACTGAGTGACTAACTGACCGAGACTGACTGACTGACTTCGCAAAAGGGAAAAATAAAAAAAATTATCAAATTAGAAAAAAATATAGCATTTAAGGTTTTCTTTCCGGCTGGGATTCGAACCCAGGGCCACTCGCATGGAAGTCCAACGCTCTCGCCAATCAACTATCGCATCTCTGCAGGTCGGAATCTTAATTATAATAAAAACAAAAAATGCACCTTGGTAATTATTAATCTAAAATCTTTGAAATCTACAGGTCGAATAATTAAACTGACTCAGAATTTTCTTCCGCACATAAATAATCGATATTTTCAAAAGAAAGAAATTGAAAAAAAAAGAATTTTCAAATTAGAAGTGAAATATATACATTGAAGACATTCTTTCCGGCCGGTACTCGAACCCAGTACCACGCGCTTGGAAGCCCAACGGTCTAGCCATTAGGCTATTGGAGCTCTGTCGATCGAAGTCTTAAATTTAATAAAAACAAAAAATGCATCTTGGTAATTATTGATTCAAACACTTTGAAATTTACAGGTTAAATAATTAAACTGACTCAGAATTTTTCTCCCTACATAAATAATCAATACTCGCAAAAGAGAAAAATGAAAAAAAAAAGAAGAAGAATTTTCAAATTAGAAACCAAAAATATACATTGAAGATTTTCGTTCAGGCTGGGACTCGAACCCAGGGCCACTCGCTCTGATGCCCAACACTCTAGCCATTAGTCTATCGGAGCTCTGACGGTGGGAGTTTTAAATATAATAAAAACAAAAAATGCACCTTGGTTATTAATTATTTAAACACTTTGAAATCTGCGGGTCGAAAAATTAAACTGACTCAGAATTTTCTTCCCTACATAAATAATAAATATTTGCAAAAGAACGAAATTGAAAAACAAAAATTTTCAAATTAGAAAAGAAATATATACATTGAAGATATTCGTTCCGGATCGGACTCGAACAAAGGTCATTTGCTTGGAAGCCCAACGGTCTAGCCATTAGGCTATCGGAGTTCTGTCGGTCGGAATCTTACTGCCTGACTGACAGACTGATACTGACTGACTGACTCACTGACTGACCGAGACTGACTGACTGACTGCCTGAGACTGGATTGGACTGTGTGACTGAGTGACTGACTGACTGACTGAGACTGACTGACTGATTGCTTGACTGACTGACTGACTATTTCACTGACTGACTGAATGACTAAATGACTGACTGAGACTCTCTGACTGACTACTTGACTGCCTGACTGACTGCTTGACTGACTAACTGACTGGACAGGACTGACCGACTGACTGACTGACAGACTGACTGAATAAGGCTGACTGACTGACTGACTTCCTGACTGACTGAATGACTGACAGACTGAGACTAAATGATTGACTGCTTGACTGACTGGCTGAATGACTAACTGACTGACTGAGACTGACTCACTGACTGCCTGACCGAGACTGACTGATTGACTGTCGGACTAACCGACTGACTTCGCAAAAGGAAAAAATAAAAAAAAAGAATTATCAAATTTTAAAAAAATATTCGCATTTAAGATTTCGTTTTCGGCTGGGATTCGAACAGTGGGCCATACACATGGAAGATCAACGCTCTCGCCAATAGACTATCTGATCTCTGCCGGTCGGTGTCTTAATTATAATAAAAACAAAAAATGCACCTTGGTAATTATTGATCTAAAAACTTTGAAATCAACAGGTCGAATAATTAAACTAACTCAGAATTTTCTTCCGTACATAAATAATCGATATTTGCAAAAGAAAGAAATTAAAAAAAAAAGAATTTTCAAATTAGAAAAGAAATATATACAATGAAGACATTCGTTCCGGCCGGGACTCGAACCCAGGGTCACTCGCTTGGAAGCCCAACACTCAGCCATTAATCTATTGGAGCTCTGACGGTGGGAAATTTAAATATAATAAAAACGAAAAATGCACCTTGGTAATTAATTATTTAAACACTTTGAAATCTGCGGGTCGAAAAATTTAACTGGCTCAGAATTTTCTTCCCTACATAAATAATCAATATTTGCAAAAGAAAGAAATTGAAAAAAAAGAATTTTCAAATTAGAAAAGAAATATATACATTGAAGATATTCGTTCCGACTTAGACTCGAACCCAGGCCACTCGCTTGGAAGACCAACGGTCTAGCCATTAGGCTATCGGAGTTCTGTCGGTCGGAGTCTTACTGCCTGACTGACAGACTGATACTGACTGACTGACTCACTGACTGATCGAGACTGACTGACTGACTGCCTGAATGACTGAGACTGGACTGGACTGACTGACTGAGACTGACTGACTGAGACTGACTGACTGACAGTTTAACTAACTGACTGACAGTTTGACTGACTGACTGAATGACTAACTGACTGACTGACTGACTGACTGACTGCTTGACTGACTAACTGACTCACTGAACTGACAGGACAGGACTGACCGACTGACTGACTGACTGCCTGACTGACTGACTGACTGACTGAATGACTGACAGACAGAGACTAAATGATTGACTGCTTGACTGACTGGCTGAATGACTAACTGACTGAATGACTGACAGACTGAGACTAAATGATTGGCTGAATGACTAAATGACTGACTGAGACTGACTGACTGACTGCCTGACCGAGACTGACTGATTGACTGTCGGACTGACTGACTGACTTCGCAAAAGGAAAAAATAAAAAAAAAAGAATTATCAAATTTTAAAAAAATATTTGCATTTAAGATTTCGGCTGGGATTCGAACCCAGGGCCACACACATGGAAGCCCAACGCTCTCGCCAATAGACTATCGGATCTCTGATGGTCGGTGTCTTAATTATAATAAAAACAAAAAATGTACCTTGCTAATTATTGATCTAAACACTTTGAAATCTGCGGGTCGAAAAATTAAACTGGCTCAGAATTTTCTTCCCTTCATAAATAATCAATGTTTGCAAAAGAAAGAAATTAAAAAAAAAAAAAAAAAGAATTTTCAAATAAGAAAAGAAATATATACAATGAAGACATTCGTTCCGGCCGGGACTGGAACCCGGCACCACGCGCTTGGAAGCCCAACGGGCTAGCCACTAGGCTATCGGAGCTCTGTCGATTGACGTCTTAAATATAATAAAAACAAAAAATGCATCTTCGTAGTTATTTATTTATACACTTTGAAATCTGCGGGTCGAAAAATTAAACTGGCTCAGAATTTTCTTCCCTACATAAATAATCAATATTTGAAAAAGAAAGAAATTGAAAAAAAAAGAATTTTCAAATTAGAAAAGAAATATATACATTGAAGATATTCGTTCCGACTGGGACTCGAACCCAGGCCACTCGCTTGGAAGACCAACACTCTAGCCATTAGTCTATCGGAGCTCTGACGGTGGGAGTTTTAAATATAATAAAAACAAAAAATGCACCTTGGTAATTAATTATTTAAACACTTTGAAATATGCGGGTCGAAAAATTAAACTGACTCAGATTTTTCTTCCCTACATAAATAATCAATATTTGCAAAAGAAAGAAACTGAAAAAAAAAGAATTTTCAAATTAGAGAAGAAACATATACATTGAAGATATTCGTTCCGACTGGGACTCGAACCCAGGCCACTCGCTTGGAAAACCAACGGTCTAGCCATTAGGCTATCGGAGTTCTGTCGGTCGGAATATTGCTGCCTGACTGACAGACTGATACTGACTGACTGACTGATTCACTGACTGACCGAGACTGACTGACTGACTGCCTGACTGACTGAGACTGGACTGGACTGACTGACTGACTGAGACTGACTGACTGACTGACTGAGACTGACTGACTGACAGTTTGACTGACTGACTGACAGTTTGACTGACTGACTGAATGACTAATTGACAGACTGACTGACTGCTTGACTGACTAACTGACTTACTGAACTGAATGGACAGGACTGACCGACAGACTGACTGACAGACTGACTGAATGAGGCTGACTGACTGACTGACTGCCTGACTGACTGACTGACTGAATGACTGAATGACTAACTGAGACTCACTGACTGACTGCTTGACTGACTGACTGACTGCTTGACTGACTAACTGACTGGACAGGACTGACCGACTGACTGACTGACAGACTGACTGAATAAGGCTGACTGACTGACTGACTGAATGACTGACAGACTGAGACTAAATGATTGACTGCTTGACTGAGTGGCTGAATGGCTAATTGACTGACTGAGACTGACTGACTGACTGCCTGACCGAGACTGACTGATTGACTGTCGGACAGACTGACTGACTTCGCAAAAGGAAAAAATAAAAAAAAAACAATTATCAAATTAAAAAAAAATATTTGCATTTAAGATTTTGTTTTCGGCTGGGATTCGAACCCAGGGCCACACACATGGAAGCCCAACGCTCTCGCCAATAGACTATCAGATCTCTGTTGGTCGGTGTCTTAATTATAATAAAAACAAAAAATGCACCTTGGTAATTATTGATCTAAAATCTTTGAAATCTACAGATCGAATAATTAAACTGACTCAGAATTTTCTTCCGGACGTAAATAATCGACATTTGCAAAAGAAAGAAATTGAAAAAAAAAGAATTTTCAAATTAGAAAAGAAATATATATATTGAAGATATTCGTTCCGGCTGGGACTCGACCCCAGGTCACTCGCTTGGAAGACCAACGGTCTAGCATTAGGCTATCGGAGTTCTGTCGGTCGGAATCTTGCTGCCTGACTGACAGACTGATACTGACTGACTGACTGACAGTTTGACTGACTGACTGAATGACTAACTGACTGACTGACTGACTGCTTGACTGACTAACTGACTGACTGAACTGACTGGACAGGACTGACCGACTGACTGACTGACAGACTGACTGAATGAGGCTGACTGACTGACTGACTGCCTGACTGACTGACTGACTGAATGACTGACTGATACTGACTGACTGCCTGACTGACCGAGAGTGGATTGAACTGACTGACTGACTGACTGAGACTGACTGACTGACTGCCTGACTGACTGAGACTGACTGACTGACTGCTAGACTGACTGACTGACTATTTCACTGACTGACTGAATGACTAAATGACTGACTGAGACTCACTGACTGACTGACTGACTGCTTGACTGACTAACTGACTGGACAGGACTGACCGACTGACAGACTGACTGAATAAGGCTGACTGACTGACTGACTGCCTGACTTACTGACTGACTGACTGAATGAATGACTGACAGACTGAGACTAAATGATTGACTGCTTGACTGACTGGCTGAATGACTAACTGACTGACTGAGACTGACTGACTGACTGACTGACTGCCTGACCGAGACTGACCGATTGAGTGTCGGACTGACTGACTGACTTCGCAAAAGAAAAAAATAAAAAAAAAGAATTATCAAATTTTAAAGAAATATCTGCATTTAAGATTTCGTTTCCGGCTGGGATTCGAACCCAGGGCCACACACATGGATGCCCAACAATCTCGCCAATAGACTACCGGATCTCTGTTAGTCGGTGTCTTAATTATAATAAAAACAAAAAATCCACCTTGGTAATTATTGATCTAAAATCTTTGAAATCTACAGGTCGAATAATTAAACTGACTCAGAATTTTCTTCCGGACATAAATAATCGATTTTTGCAAAAGAAATAAATTGAAAAAAAAAGAATTTTCAAATTAGAAAAGAGATATATCCATTGAAGTCATTCGTTCCGGCCGGGACTCGAACCCAGGCCACTCGCTTGGAAAACCAACGGTCTAGCCATTAGGCTATCGGAGTTCTGTCGGTCGGAATATTGCTGCCTGACTGACAGACTGATACTGACTGACTGACTGATTCACTGACTGACCGAGACTGACTGACTGACTGCCTGACTGACTGAGACTGGACTGGACTGACTGACTGACTGAGACTGACTGACTGACAGTTTGACTGACTGACTGACAGTTTGACTGACTGACTGAATGACTAATTGACAGACTGACTGACTGCTTGACTGACTAACTGACTTACTGAACTGAATGGACAGGACTGACCGACAGACTGACTGACAGACTGACTGAATGAGGCTGACTGACTGACTGACTGCCTGACTGACTGACTGACTGAATGACTGAATGACTAACTGAGACTCACTGACTGACTGCTTGACTGACTGACTGACTGCTTGACTGACTAACTGACTGGACAGGACTGACCGACTGACTGACTGACAGACTGACTGAATAAGGCTGACTGACTGACTGACTGAATGACTGACAGACTGAGACTAAATGATTGACTGCTTGACTGAGTGGCTGAATGGCTAATTGACTGACTGAGACTGACTGACTGACTGCCTGACCGAGACTGACTGATTGACTGTCGGACAGACTGACTGACTTCGCAAAAGGAAAAAATAAAAAAAAAAACAATTATCAAATTAAAAAAAAATATTTGCATTTAAGATTTTGTTTTCGGCTGGGATTCGAACCCAGGGCCACACACATGGAAGCCCAACGCTCTCGCCAATAGACTATCAGATCTCTGTTGGTCGGTGTCTTAATTATAATAAAAACAAAAAATGCACCTTGGTAATTATTGATCTAAAATCTTTGAAATCTACAGATCGAATAATTAAACTGACTCAGAATTTTCTTCCGGACGTAAATAATCGACATTTGCAAAAGAAAGAAATTGAAAAAAAAAGAATTTTCAAATTAGAAAAGAAATATATATATTGAAGATATTCGTTCCGGCTGGGACTCGACCCCAGGTCACTCGCTTGGAAGACCAACGGTCTAGCATTAGGCTATCGGAGTTCTGTCGGTCGGAATCTTGCTGCCTGACTGACAGACTGATACTGACTGACTGACTGAATGACTAACTGACTGACTGACTGACTGCTTGACTGACTAACTGACTGACTGAACTGACTGGACAGGACTGACCGACTGACTGACTGACAGACTGACTGAATGAGGCTGACTGACTGACTGACTGCCTGACTGACTGAATGACTGAATGACTGACTGATACTGACTGACTGCCTGACTGACTGAGAGTGGATTGAACTGACTGACTGACTGACTGAGACTGACTGACTGACTGCCTGACTGACTGAGACTGACTGACTGACTGCTAGACTGACTGACTGACTATTTCACTGACTGACTGAATGACTAAATGACTGACTGAGACTCACTGACTGACTGACTGACTGCTTGACTGACTAACTGACTGGACAGGACTGACCGACTGACAGACTGACTGAATAAGGCTGACTGACTGACTGACTGCCTGACTTACTGACTGACTGACTGAATGAATGACTGACAGACTGAGACTAAATGATTGACTGCTTGACTGACTGGCTGAATGACTAACTGACTGACTGAGACTGACTGACTGACTGACTGACTGCCTGACCGAGACTGACCGATTGAGTGTCGGACTGACTGACTGACTTCGCAAAAGAAAAAAATAAAAAAAAAGAATTATCAAATTTTAAAGAAATATCTGCATTTAAGATTTCGTTTCCGGCTGGGATTCGAACCCAGGGCCACACACATGGATGCCCAACAATCTCGCCAATAGACTACCGGATCTCTGTTAGTCGGTGTCTTAATTATAATAAAAACAAAAAATCCACCTTGGTAATTATTGATCTAAAATCTTTGAAATCTACAGGTCGAATAATTAAACTGACTCAGAATTTTCTTCCGGACATAAATAATCGATTTTTGCAAAAGAAATAAATTGAAAACAAAGAATTTTCAAATTAGAAAAGAGATATATCCATTGAAGTCATTCGTTCCGGCCGGGACTGGAACCCAGGGCCACTCGCTTGGAAGCCCAACGGGCTAGCCATTAGGCTATCGGAGCTCTGTCGATTGAAATCTTAAATATAATAAAAACAAAAAATGCATCTTGGTAATTATTTATTTGAACACTTTGAAATCTGCGAGTCGAAAAATTAAACTGGCTCAGAATTTTCTTCCGTACATAAATAATCGATATTTGCAAAAGAAAGAAATTGAAAAGAAAAAAGAATTTTCGAATTAGAAAAGAAATATATACATTGAAGATATTCGTTCCGACTGGGGCTCGAACCCAGGCCACTCGCATGGAAGACTAACGCTCTAGCCATTAGGCTATCGGAGTTCTGTCGGTCGAAATCTTACTGCCTGACTGACAGACTGATACTGACTGACTGACTGACAGTATGACTGACTGACTGAATGACTAACTGACTGACTGACTGACTGCTTGACTGACTAACTGACTGACTGAACTGAATGGACAGGACTGACCGACTGACTGACTGACAGACTGACTGACTGACTGACTGCCTGACTGACTGACTGACTGAATGACTGACTGATACTGACTGACTGACTGATACTAACTGACTGACTGATACTGACTGACTGACTGACCGAGACTGACTGACTGACTGCCTGACTGACTGAGAGTGGATTGGACTGACTGTCTGACTGACTGACTGGCTGACTGCTTGACTGACTGACTGATTTCACTGGCTGACTGAATGACTAAATGACTGAGTGAGACTCACTGACTGACTGCTTGACTGACTAACTGACTGGACAGGACTGGACTGACTGACTGACTGACTGAGACTGACTGACTGACTGCCTAACTGACTGAGTGACTGAATGACTAAATGACTGAGTGAGACTCACTGACTGACTGCTTGACTGACTGACTGCTTGACTGACTACCTGACTGGACAGGACTGACCGACTGACTGACTGGACTGACTGACTGACTGACTGAACTGACTGACTGACTGACTGAGACTGACTGACTGCCTAACTGACTGAGTGACTGAATGACTAACTGACTGACTGACTGCTTGAGTGACTGACTGACTGACTGCTTGACTGACTGACTGGACTGGACTGACCGACTGACAGACTGACTGACTGACTTCGCAAAAGGAAAAAATAAAAAAAAAAGAATTATCAAATTAGAAAAAAATAGTTGCATGTAAGATTTCCTTTCCGGCTGGGATTCGAACCCGCGGCCACACGCATGGAAGCCAAACGCTCTCGCCAATGGACTATCGGATCTCCGTTGGTCGGTGTCTTAATTATAATAAAAACAAAAAATGCAACTTGGTAATTATTGATCTAAAATCTTTGAAATCTACAGGTCGAATGATTAAACTGACTCAGAATTTTCTTCCGGACATAAATAATCGATATTTGCAGAAGAAAGAAATTGAAAAAAAAAAGAATTTTCAAATTAGAAAAGAAATATGTCCATTGAAGATATTCGTTCCGGCCGGGACCCGAACCCAGGGCCACTCGCTTGGAAGCCCAACACTCAGCCATTAGTCTATCGGAGCTCTGACGGTGGGAGTTTTAAATATAATAAAAACGAAAAATGCACCTTGGTAATTAATTATTTAAACACTTTGAAATCTGCGGGTTAAAAAATTAAACTGGCTCAGAATTTTCTTCCCTACATAAATAATCATTATTTGCAAAAGAAAGAAATTGAAAAAAAAAAGAATTTTTAAATTAGAAAAGAAATATATACATTGAAGATATTCGTTCCGACTTAGACTCGAACCCAGGCCACTCGCTTGGAAGACCAACGGTCTAGCCATTAGGCTATCGGAGTTCTGTCGGTCGGAATCTTACCGCCTGACTGACAGACTGATACTGACTGACTGACTCACTGACTGATCGAGACTGACTGACTGACTAAATGCCTGAATGACTGAGACTGGACTGGACTGACTGACTGACTGACTGACTGAGACTGACTGACTGACAGTTTAACTGACTGACTGACAGTTTGACTGACTGACTGACAGTTTGACTGACTGACTGAATGACTAATTGGCAGACTGACTGACTGCTTGACTGACTAACTGACTTACTGAACTGACTGGACAGGACTGACCGACTGACTGATTGACAGACTGACTGAATGAGGCTGACTGACTGACTGACTGACTGACTGAATGACTGACTGAATGACTAAATGACTTACTGAGACTCACTGACTGACTGCTTGACTGACTGACTGACTGCTTGACTGACTGACTGACTGCTTGACTGACTAACTGACTGAACAGGACTGACCGACTGACTGACTGACAGACTGACTGAATAAGGCTGACTGACTGACTGACTGAATGACTGACAGACTGAGACTAAATGATTGACTTCTTGACTGAGTGGCTGAATGGCTAATTGACTGACTGAGACTGACTGACTGGACTGACTGACTGAGACTGAATGACTGAGTGCTTGACTGATTGACTGTCGGACTGACTGACTGACTTCGCAAAAGGGAAAAATAAAAAAAAAAGAATTATAAAATTAGAAAAAAATATTTGCATTTAAGATTTCCTTTCCGGCTGGGATTTGAACTCAGGGCGACACGCATGGAAGCCCAACGCTCTCGCCAAAAGACTATCAGATCTCTGTTGGTCGGTGTCTTAATTATAATAAAAACAAAAAATGCACCTTGGTAATTATTGATCTAAAATCTTTGAAATCTACAGATCGATTAATTAAACTGACTCAGAATTAATCTTCCGGACATAAATAATCGACATTTGCAAAAGAAAGAAATTGAAAAAAAAAAGAATTTTCAAATTAGAAAAGAAATATATACATTGAAGATATTCGTTCCGGCTGGGACTCGAACCCAGGTCACTCGCTTGGAAGATCAACGGTCTAGCATTAGGCTATCGGAGTTCTGTCGGTCGGAATCTTGCTGCCTGACTGACAGACTGATACTGACTGACTGACTGACAGTTTGACTGACTGACTGAATGACTAACTGACTGACTGACTGCTTGACTGACTAACTGACTGACTGAACTGACTGGACAGGACTGACCGACTGACTGACTGACAGACTGACTGAATGAGGCTGACTGACTGACTGACTGCCTGACTGACTGACTGACTGAATGACAGACTGATACTGACTGAGTGACTGCTTGACTGACTGACTGACTATTTCACTGACTGACTGAATGACTAAATGACTGACTGAGACTCACTGACTGACTGCTTGACTGACTAACTGACTGGACAGGACTGACCGACTGACAGACTGACTGAATAAGGCTGACTGACTGACTGACTGCCTGACTTACTGACTGACTGACTGACTGAATGACTGACAGACTGAGACTAAATGATTGACTGCTTGACTGACTGGCTGAATGACTAACTGACTGACTGAGACTGACTGACTGACTGCCTGACCGAGACTGACTGACTGCCTGACCGAGACTGACTGACTGCCTGACGGACTGAAACTGAACTGGATTGACTGACTGAGACTGACTGACTGAATGTTTGACTGCTTGACTGACTGCTTGACTGACTAACTGACTGACTGGACAGGACTGACAGACTGACTGACTGACAGATTGACTGAATGCGGCTGACTGACTGACTGACTGACTGACTGACTGACTACATGACTAACTGACTGAATGACTAACTGACTGACTGAGACTGACTGAGACTGACTGACTGACTGCCTAACTGACTGAGTGACTGACTGACTGGACTGACTGACTGACTGAGACTGAATGACTGACTGCTTGACTGACTGACTGAATGACTAAATGACTGACTGAGACTCACTGACTGACTGCTTGACTGACTGACTGACTATTTCACTGACTGATTGAATGACTAAATGACTGACTGAGACTCAATGACTGACTGCTTGACTGACTGACTGACTGCTTGACTGACTAACTGACTGGACCGGACTGACTGATTGACTGACTGAGAGACTGACTGAATAAGGCTGACTGACTGACTGACTTCCTGACTGACTGAATGACTGACAGACTGAGACTAAATGATTGACTGCTTGACTGACTGGCTGAATGACTAACTGACTGACTGAGACTGACTCACTGACTGCCTGACCGAGACTGACTGATTGACTGTCGGACTAACCGACTGACTTCGCAAAAGGAAAAAATAAAAAAAAAGAATTATCAAATTTTAAAAAAATATTCGCATTTAAGTTTCGTTTTCGGCTGGGATTCGAACAGAGGGCCATACACATGGAAGATCAACGCTCTCGCCAATAGACTATCTGATCTCTGCCGGTCGGTGTCTTAATTATAATAAAAACAAAAAATGCACCTTGGTAATTATTGATCTAAAATCTTTGAAATCAACGGGTCGAATAATTAAACTAACTCAGAATTTTCTTCCGTACATAAATAATCGATATTTGCAAAAGAAAGAAATTAAAAAAAAAAGAATTTTCAAATTAGAAAAGAAATATATACAATGAAGACATTCGTTCCGGCCGGGACTCGAACCCAGGGTCACTCGCTTGGAAGCCCAACACTCAGCCATTAGTCTATTTGAGCTCTGACGGTGGGAGTTTTAAATATAATAAAAACGAAAAATGCACCTTGGTAATTAATTATTTAAACACTTTGAAATCTGCGTGTCGAAAAATTTAACTGGCTTAGAATTTTCTTCCCTACATAAATAATCAATATTTGCAAAAGAAAGAAATTGAAAAAAAAAGAATTTTCAAATTAGAAAAGAAATATATACATTGAAGATATTCGTTCCGACTTAGACTCGAACCCAGGCCACTCGCTTGGAAGACCAACGGTCTAGCCATTAGGCTATCGGAGTTCTGTCGGTCGGAATCTTACTGCCTGACTGACAGACTGATACTGACTGACTGACTCACTGACTGATCGAGACTGACTGACTGACTGCCTGAATGACTGAGACTGGACTGGACTGACTAACTGACAGTTTAACTAACTGACTGACAGTTTGACTGACTGACTGAATGACTAACTGACTGACTGACTGACTGACTGACTGCTTGACTGACTAACTGACTCACTGAACTGACAGGACAGGACTGACCGACTGACTGACTGACTGCTTGACTGACTGACTGACTATTTCACTGACAGACTGAATGACTAAATGACTGACTGAGACTCACTGACTGACTGCTTGACTGACTAACTGACTGGACAGGACTGACCGACTGACTGACGGACAGACTGACTGAATAAGGCTGACTGACTGACTGACTGCCTGACTGACTGACTGACTGACTGACTGAATGACTGACAGACAGAGACTAAATGATTGACTGCTTGACTGACTGGCTGAATGACTAACTGACTGAATGACTGACAGACTGAGACTAAATGATTGGCTGAATGACTAAATGACTGACTGAGACTGACTGACTGACTGCCTGACCGAGACTGACTGATTGACTGTCGGACTGACTGACTGACTTCGCAAAAGGAAAAAATAAAAAAAAAAGAATTATCAAATTTTAAAAAAATATTTGCATTTAAGATTTCGGCTGGGATTCGAACCCAGGGCCACACACATGGAAGCCCAACGCTCTCGCCAATAGACTATCGGATCTCTGATGGTCGGTGTCTTAATTATAATAAAAACAAAAAATGTACCTTGCTAATTATTGATCTAAAATCTTTGAAATCTACAGGTCGAATAATTAAACTGACTCAGAATTTTCTTCTGTACATTAATAATCGATATTTGCAAAAGAAAGAAATTGAAAAAAAAAAAGAATTTTCAAATTAGAAAAGAAATATATACACTGAAGACATTCGTTCCGGCCGGAACTGGAATCCAGCACCACGCGCTTGGAAGCCAAACGGGCTTGCCATTAGGCTATCGGAGCTCTGTCGATTGAAGTCTTAAATATAATAAAAACAAAAAATGCATCTTGGTAATTATTTATTTAAACACTTTGAAATCTGCGGGTCGAAAAATTAAACTGGCTCAGAATTTTCTTCCCTACATAAATAATCAATGTTTGCAAAAGAAAGAAATTAAAAAAAAAAAAGAATTTTCAAATTAGAAAAGAAATATATACAATGAAGACATTCGTTCCGGCCGGGACTGGAACCCGGCACCACGCGCTTGGAAGCCCAACGGGCTTGCCACTAGGCTATCGGAGTTCTTTCGGTCGGAATCTTACTGCCTGACTGACAGACTGATACTGACTGACTGACTGACAGTATGACTGACTGACTGAATGACTAACTGACTGACTGACTGACTGCTTGACTGACTAACTGACTGACTGAACTGAATGGACAGGACTGACCGACTGACTGACTGACAGACTGACTGAATAAGGCTGACTGACTGACTGACTGCCTGACTGACTGACTGACTGAATGACTGACTGATACTGACTGACTGACTGATACTAACTGACTGACTGATACTGACTGACTGACTGACCGAGACTGACTGACTGACTGCCTGACTGACTGAGAGTGGATTGGACTGACTGTCTGACTGACTGACTGGCTGACTGCTTGACTGACTGACTGATTTCTCTGGCTGACTGAATGACTAAATTACTGAGTGAGACTCACTGACTGACTGCTTGACTGACTAACTGACTGGACAGGACTGGACTGACTGACTGACTGACTGAGACTGACTGACTGACTGCCTAACTGACTGAGTGACTGAATGACTAAATGACTGAGTGAGACTCACTGACTGACTGCTTGACTGACTGACTGCTTGACTGACTGACTGCTTGACTGACTACCTGACTGGACAGGACTGACCGACTGACTGACTGGACTGACTGACTGGACTGACTGACTGACTGACTGAACTGACTGACTGACTGACTGACTGCCTAACTGACTGAGTGACTGAATGACTAACTGACTGACTGACTGCTTGAGTGACTGACTGACTGACTGCTTGACTGACTGACTGGACTGGACTGACCGACTGACAGACTGACTGACTGACTTCGCAAAAGGAAAAAATAAAAAAAAAAGAATTATCAAATTAGAAAAAAATAGTTGCATGTAAGATTTCCTTTCCGGCTGGGATTCGAACCCGCGGCCACACGCATGGAAGCCAAACGCTCTCGCCAATGGACTATCGGATCTCCGTTGGTCGGTGTCTTAATTATAATAAAAACAAAAAATGCAACTTGGTAATTATTGATCTAAAATCTTTGAAATCTACAGGTCGAATGATTAAACTGACTCAGAATTTTCTTCCGGACATAAATAATCGATATTTGCAGAAGAAAGAAATTGAAAAAAAAAAAGAATTTTCAAATTAGAAAAGAAATATGTCCATTGAAGATATTCGTTCCGGCCGGGACCCGAACCCAGGGCCACTCGCTTGGAAGCCCAACACTCAGCCATTAGTCTATCGGAGCTCTGACGGTGGGAGTTTTAAATATAATAAAAACGAAAAATGCACCTTGGTAATTAATTATTTAAACACTTTGAAATCTGCGGGTTAAAAAATTAAACTGGCTCAGAATTTTCTTCCCTACATAAATAATCATGATTTGCAAAAGAAAGAAATTGAAAAAAAAAAGAATTTTTAAATTAGAAAAGAAATATATACATTGAAGATATTCGTTCCGACTTAGACTCGAACCCAGGCCACTCGCTTGGAAGACCAACGGTCTAGCCATTAGGCTATCGGAGTTCTGTCGGTCGGAATCTTACTGCCTGACTGACAGACTGATACTGACTGACTGACTCACTGACTGATCGAGACTGACTGACTGACTAAATGCCTGAATGACTGAGACTGGACTGGACTGACTGACTGACTGAGACTGACTGACTGACAGTTTAACTGACTGACTGACAGTTTGACTGACTGACTGACAGTTTGACTGACTGACTGAATGACTAATTGACAGACTGACTGACTGCTTGACTGACTAACTGACTTACTGAACTGACTGGACAGGACTGACCGACTGACTGATTGACAGACTGACTGAATGAGGCTGACTGACTGACTGAATGACTGACTGAATGACTGACTGAATGACTAAATGACTAACTGAGACTCACTGACTGACTGCTTGACTGACTGACTGACTGCTTGACTGACTAACTGACTGAACAGGACTGACCGACTGACTGACTGACAGACTGACTGAATAAGGCTGACTGACTGACTGACTGAATGACTGACAGACTGAGACTAAATGATTGACTTCTTGACTGAGTGGCTGAATGGCTAACTGACTGACTGAGACTGACTGACTGACTGCCTGACCGAGACTGACTGACTGCCTGACGGACTGAAACTGAACTGGATTGACTGACTGACTGACTGTTTGACTGACTGAGAATGACTGACTGAATGTTTGACTGCTTGACTGACTGCTTGACTGACTAACTGACTGACTGGACAGGACTGACAGACTGACTGACTGACAGATTGACTGAATGCGGCTGACTGACTGACTGACTGACTGACTGACTGACTACATGACTAACTGAGTGAATGACTAACTGACTGACTGAGACTGACTGACTGACTGCCTAACTGACTGAGTGACTGACTGACTGAATGACTAAATGACTGACTGAGACTCACTGACTGACTGCTTGACTGACTGACTGACTATTTCACTGACTGATTGAATGACTAAATGACTGACTGAGACTCAATGACTGACTGCTTGACTGACTGACTGACTGCTTGACTGACTAACTGACTGGACCGGACTGACTGATTGACTGACTGAGAGACTGACTGAATAAGGCTGACTGACTGACTGACTGCCTGACTGACTGACTGATTGACTGACAGACTGAGGCTAAATGATTGACTGCTTGACTGACTGGCTGAATGACTAACTGACTGACTGAGACTGACTGACTGACTGCCTTACCGAGACTGACTGATTGACTGTCGGACTGACTGACTGACTTTGCAAAAGGAAAAAATAAAAAAAAAGAGTTATCAAATTTTAAAAAAGTATTTGCATATAAGATTTCGTTTTCGGCTGGGATTTGAGCCCAGGGCCACACACATGGAAGCCCAACGCTCTCGCCAATAGACTATCGGATCTCTGATGGCCGGTTTCTTAATTATAATAAAAAGAAAAAATGTACCTTGCTAATTATTGATCTAAAACCTTTGAAATCTACAGGTCGAATAATTAAACTGACTCAGAATTTTCTTCCGTACATAAATAATCGATATTTGCAACAGAAAGAAATTGAAAAAAAAAAAAAAAGAATTTTCAAATTAGAAACGAAATATATACACTGAAGACATTCGTTCCGGCCGGGACTGGAACCCAGCACCACGCGCTTGGAAGCCAAACGGGCTTGCCATTAGGCTATCGGAGCTCTGTCGATTAAAGTCTTAAATATAATAAAAACAAAAAATGCATCTTGGTAATTATTTATTTAAACACTTTGAAATCTGCGGGTCGAAAAATTAAACTGGCTCAGAATTTTCTTCCCTACATAAATAATCAATATTTGCAAAAGAAAGAAATTGAAAAAAAAAAGAATTTTCGAATTAGAAAAGAAATATATACATTGAAGACATTCGTTCCGGCCGGGACTGGAACCCAGCACCACGCGCTTGGAAGCCCAACGGGCTAGCCATTAGGCTGTCGGAGCTCTGTCGATTGAAGTCTTAAATATAATAAAAACAAAAAATGCATCTTGGTAATTATTTATTTAAACACTTTGAAATCTGTAGGTCGAAAAATTAAACTGGCTCAGATGTTTCTTCCCTACATAAATAATCAATATTTGCAAAAGAAAGAAATTGAAAAAAAAAAGAATTTTCAAATTAGAAAAGAAATATATACATTGAAGATATTCGTTCCAACTGGGACTCGAACACAGGCCACTCGCTTGGAAGACCAACGGTCTAGCCATTAGGCTATCGGAGTTCTGTCAGTCGGAATCTTACTGCCTGACTGACAGACTGATACTGACTGACTGACTCACTGCCTGACTGACTGAGACTGGACTGGACTGACTGACTGACTGACTTACATTTTGACTGACTGACTGACAGTATGACTGACTGACTGAATGACTAACTGACTGACTGACTGACTGACTGACTGCTTGACTGACTAACTGACTGACTGAACTGACTGGACAGGACTGACCGACTGACTGACTGACTGAATGAGGCTGACTGACTGACAGACTGACTGCCTGACTGACTGACTGACTGACTGAATGGCTGACTGACTGACTGTCTGACTGACTGACTGACTGACTGACTGAGACTGACTGACTGACTGCTTGACTGACTGACTATTTCACTGACTGACTGCTTGACTGAATAACTAACTGGAAAGGACTGACCGACTGACAGACTGACTGAATAAGGCTGACTGACTGACTGACTGCCTGACTTACTGACTGACTGACTGAGTGAATGACTGACAGACTGAGACTAAATGATTGACTGCTTGACTGACTGGCTGAATGACTAACTGACTGACTGAGACTGACTGACTGACTGACTGTCTGACCGAGACAGACTGATTGACTGTCGGACTGACTGACTGACTTCGCAAAAGGAAAAAAAAAGAATTATCAAATTTTAAAGAAATATCTGCATTGAAGATTTTTGTTCAGGCTGGGACTCGAACCCAGGGGCACTCGCTTGGAAGCCCAACACTCTAGCCATTAGTCTATCGGAGCTCTGACGGTGGGAGTTTTAAATATAATAAAAACAAAAAATGCACCTTGGTAATTAATTATTTAAACACTTTGAAATATGCGGGTCGAAAAATTAAACTGACTCAGATTTTTCTTCCCTACATAAATAATCAATATTTGCAAAAGAAAGAAACTGAAAAAAAAAGAATTTTCAAATTAGAGAAGAAATATATACATTGAAGATATTCGTTCCGACTGGGACTCGAACCCAGGCCACTCGCTTGGAAAACCAACGGTCTAGCCATTAGGCTATCGGAGTTCTGTCGGTCGGAATATTGCTGCCTGACTGACAGACTGATACTGACTGACTGACTGATTCACTGACTGACCGAGACTGACTGACTGACTGCCTGACTGACTGAGACTGGACTGGACTGACTGACTGACTGACTGACTGAGACTGACTGACTGACTGACTGAGACTGACTGACTGACAGTTTGACTGACTGACTGACAGTTTGACTGACTGACTAAATGACTAATTGACAGACTGACTGACTGCTTGACTGACTAACTGACTTACTGAACTGAATGGACAGGACTGACCGACAGACTGACTGACAGACTGATTGAATGAGGCTGACTGACTGACTGACTGCCTGACTGACTGACTGACTGAATGACTAAATGACTAACTGAGACTCACTGACTGACTGCTTGACTGACTGACTGACTGCTTGACTGACTAACTGACTGGACAGGACTGACCGACTGACTGACTGACAGACTGACTGAATAAGGCTGACTGACTGACTGACTGAATGACTGACAGACTGAGACTAAATGATTGACTGCTTGACTGAGTGGCTGAATGGCTAATTGACTGACTGAGACTGACTGACTGACTGCCTGACCGAGACTGACTGATTGACTGTCGGACAGACTGACTGACTTCGCAAAAGGAAAAAATAAAAAAAAAACCAATTATCAAATTAGAAAAAAATATTTGCATGTAAGATTTCCTTTCCGGCTGGGTTTTGAACCCAGGGCGACACGCATGGAAGCCCAACGCTCTTGCCAATAGACTATCGGATCTCTGTTGGTCGGTGTCTTAATTATAATAAAAACAAAAAATGCACCTTGGTAATTATTGATCTAAAATCTTTAAAATCTAAAGGTCGAATGATTAAACTGACTCAGAATTTTGTTCCGTACATAAAAAATCGATGTTTGCAAAAGAAAGAAATTGAAAAAAAAAAGAATTTTCAAATTAGAAAAGAAATATATACATTGAAGACTTTCGTTCCGGCCGGGACTCGAACCCAGTATCACACGCTTGGAAGCCAAGGGTCTAGCCATTAGGTTATCGGAGCGCTGTCGATTGAAGTCTTAAATATAATAAAAACAAAAAATGCACCTTTTTAATTATTGATTCAAACACTTTGACATCTACAGATCGAATAATTAAACTGACTCAGAATTTTTTGCCCTACATAAATAATTAATATTTGCAAAGGAAAGAAATTGAAAAAAAAAAGAATTTTCAAATTAGAAAAGAAATATATAAATTGAAGATATTCGCTCCGGCTGGGATTCGAACCCAGGCCACTCGCTTGGAAGACCAGCGGTCTAGCCATTAGGCTATCGGCGTTCTGTCGAGCGGAGTCTTACTGCCTGACTCAGACTGCCTGACTGACAGACTGACTCACTGACTGACTGATACTGACTGACTGACGGACTCACTGACTGACCGAGACTGATTGACTGACTCACTGACTGACCGAGATTGACTGACTAACTGAATGAGTGACTGAGACTGGACTGACTGACTGACTGACTGACTGACTGACTAACTGACTGAGACTGACTGACTGACTGCTTGACTGTCGGTCTGACTATTTCACTGACTGACTGAATGACTAAATGACTGACTGACACTGACTGACTGACTGCTTGACTGCCTGACTGACTGCTTGACTGACTGACCGAGACTGACTGACCGACTGACTGACTGACAGACTGACTGAATAAGGCTGACTGACTGACTGACTGCCTGATTGAATGACTGACTGACTGACTGACTGACCGAGACTGACTGACTGACTGACTGAGACTGGACTGGACTGACTGACTGACTGACTGACTGACTGAGACTGACTGACTGACTGCTTGACTGACTAACTGACTGGACAGGACTGACCTACTGACTGACTGACTGACTGACTGACTGACTGACTGCCTGACTGACTGAATGACTGACTGACTGGACTGACTGACAGAGACTGAATGACTGACTGCTTGACTGATTGACTGTCGGACTGACTGACTGACTTCGCAAAAGGGAAAAATAAAAAAAAAAAGAATTATCAAATTAGAAAAAAATATTTGCATTTAAGATTTCCTTTCCGGCTGGGATTTGAACCCAGGGCGACACGCATGGAATCCCAACGCTCTCGCCAATAGACTATCGGATCTCTGGTGGTCGGTGTCTTAATTATAATAAAAACAAAAAATGCACCTTGGTAATTATTGATCTAAAATCTTTGAAATCTAAAGGTCGAATGATTAAACTGACTCAGAATTTTCTTCCGTACATAAAAAATCAATATTTGCAAAAGAAAGAAATTGAAAAAAAAAAGAATTTTCAAATTAGAAAAGAAATATATACATTAATGACTTTCGTTCCGGCCGGGACTCGAACCCAGTACCACGCGCTTGAAAGCCAACGGTCTAGCCATTAGGCTATCGGAGCTCTGTCGATCGAAGTCTTAAATATAATAAAAACAAAAAATGGACCTTTTTAATTATTGATTCAAACACTTTGAAATCTACAGGTCGAATGATTAAACTGACTCAGAATTTTTCTCCCTACATAAATAATCAATATTTGCAAAGGAAAGAAATTGAAAAAAAAAAGAATTTTCAAATTAGAAAAGAAATACATAAATTGAAGATATTCGCTCCGGCTGGGAATCGAACCCAGGCCACTCGCTTGGAAGACCAGCGGTCTAGCCATTAGGCTATCGGCGTTCTGTCCAGCGGAGTCTTACTGCCTGACTGAGACTGCCTGACTGACAGACTGACTGATACTGACTGACTGACGGACTCACTGACTGACCGAGACTGACTGACTGACTCACTGACTGACCGAGACTAACTGAATGACTGACTGAGACTGGACTGACTGACTGACTGATTGACTGACTGACTAACTGACTGACTGAGACTGACTGACTGACTGCTTGAGACTGACTGACTGACTGCTTGACTGTCTTACTGACTATTTCACTGACTGACTGAATGACTAAATGTCTGACTGACACTGACTGACTGACTGCTTGACTGCCTGACTGACTGGACCGGACTGACCGACTGACTGAATAAGGCTGACTGACTGACTGCCTGACTGACTGACTGACTGACTGACCGAGACTGACTGACTGACTGACTGAGACTCGACTGGACTGACTGACTGACTGACTGACTGAGACTGACTGACTGACTGACTGAGACTGACTGACTGCTTGACTGACTGAGACTGAATGACTGAGTGCTTGACTGATTGACTGTCGGACTGACTGACTGACTTCGCAAAAGGGAAAAATAAAAAAAAAATTATACAATTAGAAAAAAATATTTGCATTTAAGATTTCCTTTCCGGCTGGGTTTTGAACCCAGGGCGACACGCATGTAAGCCCAACGCTCTCGCCAATATATTATCGGATCTCTGTTGGTCGGTGTCTTAATTATAATAAAAACAAGAAAGCACCTTGGTAATTATTGATCTAAAATCTTTGAAATCTAAAGGTCGAATGATTAAACTGACTCAGAATTTTCTTCCGTACATAAATAATCAATATTTGCAAAAGAAATAAATTGAAAAAAAAAGAATCTTCAAATTAGAAAAGAAATATATACATTGAAGATTTTCGTTCCGGCCGGGACTCGAACCCAGTACCACGCGCTTGGAACCCAACGGTCTAGCCATTAGGCTATCGGAGCTTTGTCAATTGAAGTCTTAAATATAATAAAAACAAAAAATGCACCTTTTTAATTATTGATTCAAACACTTTGAAATCTACAGGTCGAATAATTAAACTGACTCAGAATTTTTCTCCCTACATAAATAATCAATATTCGAAAAAGAGAAAAATTAAAAAAAAAGAAGAAGAATTTTCAAATTAGAAACTAAAAATATACATTGAAGGTTTTCGTTCAGGCTGGGACTCGAACCCAGGGCCACTCGCTTGGAAGCCCAACACTCTAACCATTAGTCTATCGGAGCTCTGTATATCGGAGTTTTAAATATAATAAAAACAAAAATGCACCTTGGTCATTATTTATTTAAACACTTTGAAATCTGCCGGTCGAAAAATTAAACTGACTCAGAATTTTCTTCCCTACATAAATAATCAATATTTGCAAAGGAAAGAAATTGAAAAAAAAAAAAGAATTTTCAAATTAGAAAAGAAATATAAACATTGAAGATATTCGCTCCGGCTGGGACTCGAACCCAGGCCCCTCGCTTGGAAGACCAGCGGTCTAGCCATTAGGCTATCGGAGTTCTGTCGCGCGGAGTCTTACTGCCTGACTGAGACTGCCTGACTGACAGACTGACTCACTGACTGAATGATACTGACTGACTGACTGACTCACTGACTGACCGAGACTGAGTGACTGACTCACTGACTGACCGAGACTGACTGACTAACTGCCTGACTGACTGAGACTGGACTGACTGACTGACTGACTGACTGAGACTGACTGACTGAGACTGACTGACTGACTGCTTGACTGTCTGACTGACTATTTCACTGACTGACTGAATGACTAAATGACTGACTGACACTGACTGACTGACTGCTTGACTGACTGACTGGTCTGGACTGACCGACTTAGACTGACTGACTGACTGACTGAGACTGACTGAGACTATGTGACTAAATTGCTTGACTAACTGACTGAATGACTAACTGACTGACTGAGACTGACTGACTCACTGCCTGACTGACTGAGACTGACTGACTCACTGCCTGACTGACTGAGTGACTGACTGACTGGACTGACTGACTGACTGACTGAGACTGAATGACTGACTGCCTAACTGACTGAGTGACTGAATGACTAACTGACTGATTGACTGCTTAAGTGACTGACTGACTGACTGCTTGACTGACTGACTGGACTGGACTGACCGACTGACAGACTGACTGGCTGACAGAGACTGACTGATTGACTGTCGGACTGACTGACTGACTTCGCAAAAGGGAAAAATAAGAAAAAATTATGAAATTAGAAAAAAATACATGCATTTACGATTTTCTTTCCTGCTGGGATTCGAACCCAGGGCGACACGCATGGAAGCCCAACGCTCTCGCCAATGGACTATCGGATCTCGGTTGGCCGGTGTCTTAATTATAATAAAAACAAAAAATGCACGTTGGTAATTATTGATCTAAAATCTTTGAAATCTACAGGTCGAATAATTAAACTGACTCAGAATTTTCTTCCGTACGTAAATAATCGATATTTGCAAAAGAAAGAAAATGAAAAAAAAAATAATTTTCAAATTAGAAAAGAAATATATACATTGAAGATTTTCGTTCTGGCCGGGACTCGAACCCAGTACCACGTGCTTGGAACCCAACGGTCTAGCCATTAGGCAATCGTAGCTCTGTCGTTGGAAGTCTTAAATATAATAAAAACAAAAAATGTACCTTGGTAATTATGGATTCATACACTTTGAAATTTACAGGTCGAATAATTAAACTGACTCAGAATTTTTCTCCCTACTTAAAAAATCAATATTCGCAAAAGAGAAAAATTAAAAAAAAAGAAGAAGAATTTTCAAATTAGAAACTAAAAGTATACATTGAAGATTTTCGTTCAGGCTGGGGTTCGAACCCAGGGCCACTCGCTTGGAAGCCTAACACTCTGGCCATTAGTCTATGGGAGCTCTGTCGGCGGGAGTTTTAAATATAATAAAAGCAAAAAATGCACCTTGGTAATTATTGATTCAAACACTTTGAAATCTGCGGGTCGAAAAATTAAACTGACTCAGAATTTTCTTCCCTACATAAATAATCAATATTTGCAAAGAAAAAAATTGAAAAAAAAAGAATTTTCATATTCGAAAAGAAATATATACATTGAAGATATTCGTTCCGGCTGGGACTCGAACCCAGGTCATTCGCTTGGAAGACCAACGGTCTAGCCATTAGCTATCGGAGTTCTGTCGGTCGGAGTCTTACTGCCTGACTGAGACTGCCTGACTGACAGTCTGACTGAATGACTGACTCATACTGACTGACTGACTGATACTGACTGACTGATACTGATTGACTGACTGACTCACTGACTGACCGAGACTGACTGACTGACCGAGACTGACTGACTGACCGAGACTGACTGACTGACTGCCTGACTGACTGACCGAGACTGACTGACTGACCGAGACTGACTGACTGACCGAGACTGACTGACTGACTGCCTGACTGACTGAGACTGGACTGGACTAACTGACTGACTGACTGAGACTAAATGACTGACTGCTTGACTGACTGACTGAATGACTAACTGACTGACTGAGACTGACTGTCTGAGTGCCTAACTGACTGAGTGACTGAATGACTAACTGACTGATTGACTGCTTAAGTGACTGACTAACTGACTGCTTGACTGACTGACTGGACTGGACTGACCGACTGACAGACTGACTGGCTGACAGAGACTGACTGATTGACTGTCGGACTGACTGACTGACTTCGCAAAAGGGAAAAATAAAAAAAAATTATCAAATTAGAAAAAAATACATGCATTTAAGATTTTCTTTCCGGCTGGGACTCGACCCCAGGGCCTTTCGCTTGGAAGCCCACCACTCTAGCCATTAGTCTAGCAGAGCTCTGACGGTCGGAGTTTTAAATATAATAAAATCAAAAAATGCACCTTGGTAATTATTTATCTAAACACTTTGAAATCTGCCGGTCGAAAAATTAAACTGACTCAGAATTTTCTTCCCTACATAAATAATCAATATTTGCAAAGAAAAAAATTGAAAAAAAAAAAAAAAAGAATTTTCAAATTCGAAAAGAAATATATACATTGAAGATATTCGTTCCGGCTGGGACTCGAACACAGGCCATTCGCTTGGAAGACCAACGGTCTATTCATTAGCTATCGGAGCTCTGTCGGTCGGAGTTTTAAATATAATAAAAACAAAAAATGCACCTTGGTAATTATTGATTCAAACACTTTGAAATCTGCGGGTCGAAAAATTAAACTGACTCAGAATTTTCTTCCCTACATAAATAATCAATACTCGTAAAAGAGAAAAATTTAAAAAAAAGAAGAAGAATTTTCAAATTAGAAACTAAAATCATACATTGAAAATTTTCCTTCAGGCTGGGACTCGAACGTAGGGCCACTCGCTTGTAAGCCCAACACTCTGACCATTAGTCTATCGGAGCTCTGTCGGTCGGAGTTTTAAATATAATAAAAACAAAAATGCACCTTGGTAATTATTTATTTAAACAGTTTGAAATCTGCCGGTCGAAAAATTAAACTGGCTCAGAATTTTCTTCCCTACATAAATAATCAATATTGGCAAAGGAAAGAAATTGAAAAAAAAAAAGAATTTTCAAATTAGAAAGGAAATATATACATTGAAGATATTCGCTCCGGCTGGGACTCGAACCCAGGCCACTCGATTGGAAGACCAGCGGTCTAGCCATTAGGCTATCGGAGTTCTGTCGCGCGGAGTCTTACTGCCTGACTGAGACTGCCTGACTGACAGACTGACTCACTGACTGACTGATACTGACTGACTCACTGACTGACCGAGACTGACTGACTGACTCACTGACTGACCGAGACTGACTGACTAACTGCCTGACTGACTGAGACTGGACTGACAGACTGACTGACTGACTAACTGACTGACTGAGACTGACTGACTGACTGCTTGACTGTATGACTGACTATTTCACTGACTGACTGAATGACTAAATGAGTGTCTGACACTGACTGACTGACTGCTTGACTGCCTGACTGACTGCTTGACTGACTAACTGACTGGACAGGACTGACCGACTGACTGACTGACTGAATAAGGCTGACTGACTGACTGACTGACAGACTGACTGAATAAGGCTGAATGACTGACTGACTGCCTGACTGACTGAATAAGGCTGAATGACTGACTGACTGCCTGACTGAATGACTGACTGACTGACTGACCGAGACTGACTGACTGACTGACTGAGACTGGACTGGACTGACTGACTGACTGACTGACTGACTGAGACTGACTGACAGACTGACTGACTGAGACTGACTGACAGACTGACTGACTGAGACAGACTGACTGAGACTGACTGACTGCTTGACTGACTAACTGACTGGACAGGACTGACCGACTGACTGACTGAATGACTGACTGACTGAGACTAAATGACTGACTGGCTGAAGGACTAACTGACTGACTGAGACTGACTGACTGACTGCCTAACTGACTGAGTGACTGACTGACTGAGACTGAATGACTGAGTTCTTGACTGATTGACTGTCGGACTGACTGACTGACTTCGCAAAAGGGAAAAATAAAAAAAAAAGAATTATCAAATTAGAAAAAAATATTTGCATTTAAGATTTCCTTTCCGGCTGGGATTAGAACTCAGGGCGACACGCATGGAAGCCCAACGCTCTCGCCAATATACTATCGGATCTCTGTTGGTCGGTGTCTTAATTATAATAAAAACAAAAAATGCACCTTGGTAATTATTGATCTAAAATCTTTGAAATCTACAGGTCGAATAATTAAACTGACTCAGAATTTTCTTCCGTACATAAATAATCGACATTTGCAAAAGAAAGAAAAAGAAAAATAAAGAATTTTCAAATTAGAAACTAAAAGTATACATTGAAGATTTTCGTTCAGGCTGGGACTCGAACCCAGTACCACGCGCTTGGAAGCCCAACGGTCTAGCCATTAGGCTAGCGGAGCTCTGTCGGTCGGCGTTTTAAATATAATAAAAACAAAAAATGCACCTTGGTAATTATTGATTCAAACACTTTGAAATCTGCGGGTCGAAAAATTAAACTGACTCAGAATTTTCTTCCCTACATAAATAATCAATACTCGTAAAAGAGAAAAGTTTAAAAAAAGAAGAAGAATTTTCAAATTAGAAACTAAAAATATACATTGAAGATTTTCGTTCAGGCTGGGACTCGAACCCAGGCCACTCGCTTGGAAGACCAGCGGTCTAGCCATTAGGCTATCGGAGTTCTGTCGCGCGGAGTCTTACTGCCTGACTGAGACTGCCTGACTCACTGACTGACTGATACTGACTGACTGACTGACTCACTGACTGACCGAGACTGACTGACTAACTGCCTGACTGACTAACTGCCTGACTGACTGAGACTGGACTGACTGACTGACTGACTGACTGACTGACTAACTGACTGACTGAGACTGACTGACTGACTGCTTGACTGTCTGACTGACTATTTCACTGACTGACTGAATGACTAAATGACTGACTGACACTGACTGACTGACTGCTTGACTGCCTGACTGACTGCTTGACTGCCTGACTGACTGGACAGGACTGACCGACTGACTGAATAAGGCTGACTGACTGACTGACTGACAGACTGACTGAATAAGGCTGACTGACTGACTGACTGACTGACTGAATGACTGACTGACTGGCTGACCGAGACTGACTGACTGACTGACTGAGACTGGACTGGACTGACTGACAAACTGACTGACTGACTGACTGAGACTGACTGACTGACTGACTGAAACTGACTGACTGCTTGACTGACTAACTGACTGGACAGGAGTGACCGACTGACTGACTGACTGACTGCCTGACTGACTGAATGACTGAATGACTGACTGACTGAGACTAAATGACTGACTGCTTGACTGACTGGCTGAAGGACTAACTGACTGACTGAGACAGACTGACTGACTGCCTAACTGACTGAGTGACTGACTGACTGGACTGACTGACTGAGACTGAATGACTGAGTGCTTGACTGATTGACTGTCGGACTGACTGACTGACTTCGCAAAAGGGAAAAATAAAAAAAAAGAATTATAAAATTAGAAAAAAATATTTGCATTTAAGATTTCCTTTCCGGCTGGGATTTGAACCCAGGGCGACACGCATGTAAGCCCAACGCTCTCGCCAATATACTATCGGATCTCTGTTGGACGGTGTCTTAATTATAATAAAAACGAAAAATGCACCTTGGTAATTATTGATCTAAAATCTTTGAAATCTAAAGTTCGAATGATTAAACTGACTCAGAATTTTCTTCCGTACATAAATAATCGATATTTGTAAAAGAAAGAAATTGAAAAAAAAAAGAATCTTCAAATTAGAAAAGAAATATATACATTGAAGATTTTCGTTCAGGCTGGGACTCGAACCCAGGGCCACTCGCATGGAAGCACAACACTCTGACCATTAGTCTATCGGAGCTCTGTCAGTCGGAGTTTTAAATATAATAAAAACAAAAATGCACCTTGGTAATTATTTATTTAAACACTTTGAAATCTGCCGGTCGAAAAATTAAACTGACTCAGAATTTTCTTCCCTACATAAATAATCAATATTTGCAAAGGAAAGAAATTGAAAAAAAAAAAAGAATTTTCAAATTAGAAAAGAAATATATACATTGAAGATATTCGCTCCGGCTGGGACTCGACCCCAGGCCACTCGCTTGGAAGACCAGCGGTCTAGCCATTAGGCTATCGGAGTTCTGTCGCGTGGAGTCTTACTGCCTGACTGACACTGCCTGACTGACAGACTGACTCACTGACTGACTGATACTGACTGACTCACTGACTGACCGAGACTGACTGACTAACTGCCTGACTGACTGAGACTGGACTGACTGACTGACTGACTGACTAACTGACTGACTGAGACTGACTGACTAACTGCTTGACTGTCTGACTGACTATTTCACTGACTGACTGAATGACTAAATGACTGACTGACACTGACTGACTGACTGCTTGACTGCCTGACTGACTGGACAGGACTGACCGACTGACTGAATAAGGCTGACTGACTGACTGACTGACAGACTGACTGAATAAGGCTGACTGACTGACTGACTGCCTGACTGACTGACTGAATGACTGACTGACTGACTGATTGAGACTGGACTGGACTGACTGACTGACCGAGACTGACTGACTGACTGACTGAGACTGACTGACTGACTGACTGAGACTGGACTGGACTGACTGACCGACTGACTGACTGAGACTAACTGACTGCTTGACTGACTAACTGACTGGACAGGACTGACCGACTGACTGCCTGACTGACTGACTGACTGAATGACTGAATGACTGACTGACTGAGACTAAATGACTGACTGCTTGACTGACTGGCTGAAGGACTAACTGAATGACTGAGACTGACTGACTGACTGCCTAACTGACTGAGTGACTGACTGACTGGACTGACTGACTGAGACTGAATGACTGAGTGCTTGACTGATTGACTGTCGGACTGACTGACTGACTTCGCAAAAGGGAAAAATAAAAAAAAAAAATTATAAAATTAGAAAAAAATATTTGCATTTAAGATTTCCTTTCCGGCTGGGATTTGAACCCAGGGCGACACGCATGTAAGCCCAACGCTCTCGCCAATATACTATCGGATCTCTGTTGGTCGGTGTCTTAATTATAATAAAAACAAAAAATGCACCTTGGTAATTATTGATCTAAAATCTTTGAAATCTAAAGGTCGAATGATTAAACTGACTCAGAATTTTCTTCCGTACATAAATAATCGATATTTGCAAAAGAAAGAAATTGAAAAAAAAAAAGAATTTTCAAATTAGAAAAGAAATATATACATTGAAGATTTTCGTTCCGGCCGGGACTCGAACCCAGTACCACGCGCTTGGAACCCAACCCAACGGTCTAGCCATCAGGCTATCGGAGCTCTGTCGATTGAAGTCTTAAATATAATAAAAACAAAAAATGCACCTTTTTAATTATTGATTCAAACACTTTGAAATCTACAGGTCGAATAATTAAACTGACTCAGAATTTTTCTCCCTACATAAATAATCAATATTCGAAAAAGAGAAAAATTAAAAAAAAAAAGAAGAAGAATTTTCAAATTAGAAACTAAAAATATAAATTGGAGATTTTCGCGCAGGCTGGGACTCGACCCCAGGGCCTTTCGCTTGGAAGCCCACCACTCTAGCCATTAGTCTAGCAGAGCTCTGACGGTCGGAGTTTTAAATATAATAAAATGAAAAAATGCACCTTGGTAATTATTTATCTAAACACTTTGAAATCTGCCGGTCGAAAAATTAAACTGACTCAGAATTTTCCTCCCTACATAAATAATCAATATTTGCAAAGAAAAAAATTGAAAAAAAAAAAGAATTTTCAAATTCGAAAAGAAATATATACATTGAAGATATTCGTTCCGGCTGGGACTCGAACCCAGGCCATTCGCTTGGAAGACCAACGGTCTAGCCATTAGCTATCGGAGTTCTGTCGGTCGGAGTCTTACTGCCTGACTGAGACTGCCTGACTGACAGTCTGACTGAATGACTGACTCATACTGACTGACTGACTGATACTGACTGACTGACTGATACTGATTGACTGACTGACTCACTGACTGACAGAGACTGACTGACTGACCGAGACTGACTGACTGACTGCCTGACTGACTCACTGACTGACCGAGACTGACTGACTGACCGAGACTGACTGACTGACTGCCTGACTGACTGAGACTGGACTGGACTGACTGACTGACTGACTGAGACTAAATGACTGACTGCTTGACTGACTGGCTGAATGACTAACTGACTGACTGAGACTGACTGTCTGAGTGCCTAACTGACTGAGTGACTGAATGACTAACTGACTGATTGACTGCTTAAGTGACTGACTAACTGACTGCTTGACTGACTGACTGGACTGGACTGACCGACTGACAGACTGACTGGCTGACAGAGACTGACTGATTGACTGTCGGACTGACTGACTGACTTCGCAAAAGAGAAAAATAAAAAAAAATTATCAAATTAGAAAAAAATACATGCATTTAAGATTTTCTTTCCGGCTGGGACTCGACCCCAGGGCCTTTCGCTTGGAAGCCCAACGGTCTATTCATTAGCTATCGGAGCTCTGTCGGTCGGAGTTTTAAATATAATAAAAACAAAAAATGCACCTTGGTAATTATTGATTCAAACACTTTGAAATCTGCGGGTCGAAAAATTAAACTGACTCAGAATTTTCTTCCCTACATAAATAATCAATACTCGTAAAAGAGAAAAATTTAAAAAAAAGAAGAAGAATTTTCAAAATAGAAACTAAAAATATACATTGAAGATTTTCCTTCAGGCTGGGACTCGAACCCAGGGCCACTCGCTTGTAAGCCCAACACTCTGACCATTAGTCTATCGGAGCTCTGTCGGTCGGAGTTTTAAATATAATAAAAACAAAAATGCACCTTGGTAATTATTTATTTAAACAGTTTGAAATCTGCCGGTCGAAAAATTAAACTGGCTCAGAATTTTCTTCCCTACATAAATAATCAATATTGGCAAAGGAAAGAAATTGAAAAAAAAAAAAGATTTTTCAAATTAGAAAAGAAATATATACATTGAAGATATTCGCTCCGGCTGGGACTCGAACCCAGGCCACTCGCTTGGAAGACCAGCGGTCTAGCCATTAGGCTATCGGAGTTCTGTCGCGCGGAGTCTTACTGCCTGACTGAGACTGCCTGACTGACAGACTGACTCACTGACTGACTGATACTGACTGACTCACTGACTGACCGAGACTGACTGACTGACTCACTGACTGACCGAGACTGACTGACTAACTGCCTGACTGACTGAGACTGGACTGACAGACTGACTGACTGACTAACTGACTGACTGAGACTGACTGACTGACTGCTTGACTGTATGACTGACTATTTCACTGACTGACTGAATGACTAAATGACTGTCTGACACTGACTGACTGACTGCTTGACTGCCTGACTGACTGCTTGACTGACTAACTGACTGGACAGGACTGACCGACTGACTGACTGACTGAATAAGGCTGACTGACTGACTGACTGACAGACTGACTGAATAAGGCTGAATGACTGACTGACTGCCTGACTGACTGAATAAGGCTGAATGACTGACTGACTGCCTGACTGAATGACTGACTGACTGACTGACCGAGACTGACTGACTGAGACTGGACTGGACTGACTGACTAACTGACTGACTGACTGAGACTGACTGACTGACTGACTGACTGAGACTGACTGACTGAGACTGACTGACTGCTTGACTGACTAACTGACTGGACAGGACTGACCGACTGACTGACTGACTGACTGCCTGACTGACTGACTGACTGAATGACTGACTGACTGAGACTAAATGACTGACTGCTTGACTGACTGGCTGAAGGACTAACTGACTGACTGAGACTGACTGACTGACTGCCTAACTGACTGAGTGACTGACTGACTGACTGAGACTGAATGACTGAGTTCTTGACTGATTGACTGTCGGACTGACTGACTGACTTCGCAAAAGGGAAAAATAAAAAAAAAGAATTATCAAATTAGAAAAAAATATTTGCATTTAAGATTTCCTTTCCGGCTGGGATTTGAACTCAGGGCGACACGCATGGAAGCCCAACGCTCTCGCCAATATACTATCGGATCTCTGTTGGTCGGTGTCTTAATTATAATAAAAACAAAAAATGCACCTTGGTAATTATTGATCTAAAATCTTTGAAATCTACAGGTCGAATAATTAAACTGACTCAGAATTTTCTTCCGTACATAAATAATCGACATTTGCAAAAGAAAGAAAAAGAAAAATAAAGAATTTTCAAATTAGAAACTAAAAGTATACATTGAAGATTTTCGTTCAGGCTGGGACTCGAACCCAGTACCACGCGCTTGGAAGCCCAACGGTCTAGCCATTAGGCTATCGGAGCTCTGTCGGTCGGCGTTTTAAATATAATAAAAACAAAAAATGCACCTTGGTAATTATTGATTCAAACACTTTGAAATCTGCGGGTCGAAAAATTAAACTGACTCAGAATTTTCTTCCCTACATAAATAATCAATACTCGTAAAAGAGAAAAGTTTAAAAAAAGAAGAAGAATTTTCAAATTAGAAACTAAAAATATACATTGAAGATTTTCGTTCAGGCTGGGACTCGAACCCAGGCCACTCGCTTGGAAGACCAGCGGTCTAGCCATTAGGCTATCGGAGTTCTGTCGCGCGGAGTCTTACTGCCTGACTGAGACTGCCTGACTCACTGACTGACTGATACTGACTGACTGACTGACTCACTGACTGACCGAGACTGACTGACTAACTGCCTGACTGACTGAGACTGGACTGACTGACTGACTGACTGACTGACTAACTGACTGACTGAGACTGACTGACTGACTGCTTGACTGTCTGACTGACTATTTCACTGACTGACTGAATGACTAAATGACTGACTGACTGACTGCTTGACTGCCTGACTGACTGCTTGACTGCCTGACTGACTGGACAGGACTGACCGACTGACTGAATAAGGCTGACTGACTGACTGACTGACAGACTGACTGAATAAGGCTGACTGACTGACTGACTGCCTGACTGACTGACTGAATGACTGACTGACTGGCTGACCGAGACTGACTGACTGACTGACTGAGACTGGACTGGACTGACTGACAAACTGACTGACTGACTGACTGAGACTGACTGACTGACTGACTGAAACTGACTGACTGCTTGACTGACTAACTGACTGGAAAGGACTGACCGACTGACTGACTGACTGACTGCCTGACTGACTGACTGACTGAATGACTGACAGACTGAGA